>NC_135432.1:36353751-36643751 GCF_051991255.1 Vanacampus margaritifer | reverse complement strand
GAGGGAAACACCCGAAACATGCTGGGTAGGTGCCTTCGAGGACTGGAGTTGGTGATCCTGAGTGTAAATTATGTGACATCATACTAGTGTGACACTAGAGCCGCGTTTCCACCACTGGAACTTCGGGGTAAATTTACAGGGCCAGGCCCGTATGTGCGCGTCTAAAATGCAGGAGCCTTCCCAACCGGGCCACATTTACAGGAACTTACGGGGACGAGTGGAGGTCCTACTCAAGGGTTGGTACTCCACCGGCCCGATAAACTCCCGATCGAGCTTTCGTGCTGATTGGCTAAAAATTATTTGGTATGAAAAATTATCTTACCTTCATGCGTGACGATGATGTAATCTTGGCTTAAGTCTCTTCCACCCAAACAATTCTCTTAATAATCCTCAATCTTAATAAGACTATTTTCATTCCACTCTAGTGTTAGCCTTTTCAAATTCTTCATCTAAACGCCGTCTCCTCTCACTCAAATCATCTATCCACGGCAAGTACATAAAATAAAAAGCAGAGAAAAACAGCAACCACCTAAAGTTTTTCTCTTTCCACGTTGTGATTTTCGTCGCGCGGTGCTTGGATGACGTCACAGGAGAAATCGTCGCACGGCGTTTATGTGTGGATCGAAACTCGTGACGTCGCGAAATGGGTCGTACTTCGCAGTGGGGACACAGCCTCAAGCGGGCCGGCTGAGAAGACAGTTCCTGTGAAAGTTCCTACCCTCCTCCCCATACCCGAACGTCCAGCGGTGGAAACGCAATTTAGGATTATGTAAGATTCAGTCACTTAAACAGGTCAGGAATATTACAAAATAAACAATCAATGACAATGTAAATCACCTAATGCAGTATTTAATATTTTACCTTTTTGGCATGTGGTTGCAATTACATGAAAAAGTCAAGCTTTTGATAGCATGTACACTTTTGGTACTTAAGGCATTGCACCGTTCGGGTTGACACATCATTAGAATGGTTTACATACTCGTATTGATTTGGATCAGTTGTTTTTGTACCCTTGGAATTTGAGAAAATTGTGTACTGTATGAAACTGTTGTAAATGGCACTGCTTGTCGCAAATGGGCTAATTTCATTCATGTATCCTGTTTCAAAGCTGGAAAACATCTTTACATTCTGTTTCTTTAGTTGATCATTGACACACCCACCAGTCCAGTCACTAGTGGACTGCCACTTTTCTTTGTCATCACAGTTACAGCGATCAAACAGGTGAGCGCCCAAGTTCTGATATCATGCCATGTCACTTGTCATCATCCACCACAAGATGCTCTCTGTTTTTCAGGGTTACGAGGACTGGCTGAGACACAAAGCTGACAAAGCTGTCAACCAGTGTCCCGTCCATGTGCTGCAACATGGCAAAGTCATCCGCAAGCAGAGTTGCAAGTTGCGGGTATGTTTGTGTGTGTGCAGATCAATCACTCAAACCTTGAACAGCATGTTGTATTGCCTCATACCAAACCAAGGTTTCACCCCCTGATTCATATTTACAGGGGGGGTACAAAAGTATGTAAAAAAGTTGGGAACGTTGTACCGAGGTTTTTATTATTTACCTTCTTTATTACCCCATAAAAAAACTACACAATAAGTGTATAGGTTGATGAGGGCCAGATAAATGACCATTATGCTAAACCTAGTAGGACACCCGCCATTTTGACTTTATTTTGGAATTGGGCACATATTTTGGTCATATTTGAAAAAACTCCTCCTATAGAACTTCAAACTTTGGGTGTTTCATCTAACTTTAAGATGAAGTTATTGAGAGCTTATTTATCCCTTCACATATTGTTGCCGTGGCAATGCGCAGTTTGCAGAGAAAATTATGCTGTTCTTGAGGGTCTCAACCAAAATGAAAAAACTAAAAATTTTGCACACACATCAGACCTGGCAATTTTTAAAAATATTTTATAGGTTATTCTCCTATGTGCTAGTACCCCAACGTGGCCAGAGTTGTGAGGGCCCTTTATAGCTGTTCTAAATTAAGCTGCTGTTTTTTTATTGATTAAAAAAATGTATACCTACTTTTGCATCCCCTTGTATGTGCGTCTCTAGGTAAAATATGCACTCACTCAGTTGCATTGCAAATGAATGACAGATGACGTACCCCTTTACTGATTTGCCTCAGGTGGGAGACATAGTCTATGTGAAGGAAGATGAATCATTCCCCTGCGATCTCATCCTGTTGTCCTCTTCCCGAGATGATGGAACCTGCTATGTCACCACAGCCAGTCTGGATGGTGAAAGCAGTCACAAGGTGCGTGAGCGTTTTTTATTATGCTGGACAGTTACTTGACACAGCTCGCCTGTTTCCTGTCAGTTTGGCTCCCTCAAGAATGTTTTGTATTTCCTGCACCTTCAGACATACTACGCAGTGCAGGACACCAAAGCGTACAACGCCGAGAAGGAAGTGGACACAATCCATGCTACCATCGAATGTGAACAACCACAGCCAGACCTGTACAAGTCAGTGAAATTTGCTCTCGCATGCACCAGCTGTAAACTCTCAAAGAATTGATTTATTTATTCATTCATTTACATATTTCTTCCTGTTTTTCTTGTTGTTTTTTCCTACTAGGTTTGTTGGTCGCATCAACATTTACATGAACAATGAGCCAGTGGCGAGGTAATATTAGCATGTTTATCTTCATATACTGGGTTCATTTGTGTCTGTCACTTTCTATTAGGGATGCTTGATACCACTTTTTTTAGACCGATACCGATACTCAAATCGTCAGTACTCACCAATACCGATACCAATTGCTGATACCATTAGTACTTGTGATTAGGGATTAACAATAATGCTATTTTCAACCGATACGATAAACCAATAATTTAGAAAGTGACGATGTCGATAACTGATAAGTAAGCCGATAATTGTTTGCAAAATTAACTTGAATACAAATATACTTTTGCGTTCTACTATAGGTCTAACATGTACAAATGCATTGAAACATTGTGTAAAACACCATGAAGCTGAATTTTATTGATCTCTCTGCTTCAAAGACGACCAGTAACTCATTCAGAGTTGGCCAAAACAAAACAGTCATGTTTTAAAAAAGCAACATTCTGTTGTTCTGTATTTCCGTTTTTTGTTTCACATTCTCCGTTCATTACAAATATAATGTAGTATGTATAACAGCTATAATTGGCATCTGCTAGGGTCGTAAACGGCACTGTTCTATTTTTAGTACCGCAGCTTAACGATGTTAACAAGGCAATTACGCACGCAACAAACATAAACAAGGCAATTCACCACTGCGAAGTTATGTTAGCTACAAACATATATGAACCACAAATATAGGGGATATTACTCACAACAAAAGTACTTATTCTCATAAATCCACACTGAGGCCATGTACACACATAGCAGGGTATTTTTTAAAACAAATAAAATATTATTTATATAATATATAAAAATATTTCCCTGCTCTGGGTGTGAAAAAAAGTGTCCACACCACCATGTTTGTAGAAAAGAAAACTTCCAGAGCTAACCACATTAATGCATTTTTAAGTACGTTCATAAACCTTAAGATGGCAACAGTTTCCCAAATCCTATCCAATCATACTATGCCTCCATCTGGTCACGCCACTTCCACAAACAAGCAAAGTGCGCATCTTGGCAGCGCGGTGCATTATGGGTAGGCCAGCTGGTAGCCTGCTACCATCTTGTCATTGAAAACTAATGGAATCTATCAGGGGAAGCGCTGATTTGGACCATTTCAACCGTTGGAAAGTTGATGTTTTCTTATTGAATCTATTTTAAACATGAATAGCATGTTGCTACTGACTACCCTCTGCTGGGACATGACAGTTAAGCCTATTTAAGTGCTTATTATTTGATTGAATGTGTGCACTTTACCGGGAGTTGGACCGAGGACACAACACCAGGATGCGATCAAGAGACGGGTAGGAGCTTTCTTCACTGAAGGAGTCAATTGGGGCTAAAAGCAGGTTCTTAAATGACTCTCACTCCATTTGTTTGGTTACACATACGTCCGCTAGCAAGCTTTGGGATGCTTCCTTCTGTTCCCTCGGTTTCAGGATATTGACAAAATAAATGTGTTTAAAAAAAATCTGTTTCCTGAAATCCTGAAATGTCGCTGCCGGAAGTAATGAAATGAATAAGTGTTACCTCATAAGGAGACACACAGGAAACGAACAAAACGGAACAAACTTTCGTTCCCCCCAGTCTTTCTGACAGTTCGTGACCGAAAAATGGCCACAAGTGCGGGGGCCCGATATCAATACCTAGTATCGGTACTTGCCCATCCTTACTTTTTACAATCAATGTTTTGATACAACAGATATTATACATAGTGGGGTTTCCCTATATATTATCTTGTATGTCCTTTATAGAGTCCCCAATTCGTGTTCTGGAAAATGCTAACATAATTGCTGTTCACAGGCCACTAGGATCAGAGAACCTGCTTCTGAGAGGAGCCACATTGAAGAACACAGAGTACATTTATGGTATAATAGAACAAGATTTCAGAATGTTGTTTGTTGTGATATTGTTTGTAAATGCTCCCTAAAGGAGATTCTCATCGGACAAATATTTTTGTCGCTCCCTTATTGTAGCAGTTGCCATCTACACTGGGATGGAAACAAAGATGGCTCTCAACTACCAGTCCAAGTCTCAGAAACGCTCCGCAGTAGAAAAGTAAGCTTTTTGTTACCTTCCCATACATTTAAACTTCTACAACTATTAGATTTTGGAATATAGATATTAGAATCAAATTTTTTTTTTCAACCCCTAGCATGTTTTAGTATCTTTAGCGGAATGTGTTGGTTGGTAATCATCCTTCTATCGATCCATGCATTTTCTATACCGCCTATCCCTAGGGTTGAATTTGAGTTGGAGAATATCGCAGTTGATTTTGTTAGAGGCGGGTTAACCCCCTGGACTGGTCACATATTGACAAAAAAACATTAACACTCGCTCACATTCACACCTAAGGAAAATTTTGAGTATTTAATTAAAGGGGAAGTCAACACAGACTGTCCATAACGAACACCATGTTCAATCACAAGGGTGTCCATATGTGCACTTGGCACTAGGACACCCTAGGCCGCAGTTCGATTATCGACTTTGTAGTCGTGTCATCGGATTTGCGGCCGCATGTGTTGGACACTCGGGTGAAGAGAGGGGCGGAGCTGTCAACTAATCACCACCTGGTGGTGTGTTGGCTCCGATGGCAGGCTAAGATGCTGGTCCGACTTGGCAGACCCAAACGTATTGTGAGGGTCTGCTGGGAATGTCTGTCAGAATCCACTGTCAGAAAGAGTTTCAACACCCACCTCCAGCAGAACTTCTCCCTGAGGGAGGCGGGGGGTGAGTGGACCATGTTCCGCGCCTCCATTGTTGAGGCGGCTGATCGGAGCTGTGGCCGTAAGGTGGTTGGTGCCTGTCGTGGCGGCAATCTTCAAACCCGCTGGTGGAGAACCAGCGGTAAGGGATGCCGTCAATCTGAAGAAGGAGTTCTATTGGGCCTTTTTGGCCTGTGGGACTCTGGAGGCAGCTCACAGGTACCGGCTGGCTAAGCAAAATGCAGCTTCGGCGGTCGCTGAGGCAAAAACTCAGACATGGGAAGAGTTCGGTGAGGCCCTGGAAAATGACTTCCGGACGGCTTCAAAGAAATTCTGGTCCACCATCCGGGGTCTCGGGAGAGGAAAGCAGTGCACCATTAACACTGTGTATAGTGGAGATGGGGTGCTGCTAACCTCGACTCGGGACGTCGTGAATCGGTGGGGAGAATACTTCGAAGACCTACTCAATTCCACCGACACGTCTTCCTTTGAGGAAGCAGGGTCTGGGGACCTTGAGGTTGGCTCCCCTATCTCTGGGGTCGAAGTCACTGAGGTGGTTGGAAAGCTCCTTGGTGGCAAAGCCCCGGGGGTGGATGAGATCCGCCCGGAGTTCCTAAGGGCTCTGGATGTTGTGGGGCTGTCGTGGTTGACACGGTTGACATCAGGGACAGTGCCTCTGGATTGGCAGACCGAGGTGGGGGTTACGGAGGGTGTGTTCCAATTACAATCCTCAGCCTCCCTGGTAAGGTCTATTCAGGGGTGCTGGAGAGGAGGGTCCGTCGGGAAGTCGAATCTTGGATTCAAGAGGAGCAGTGTGGTTTGCGTCCCGGCCGTAGAACAGTGGACCAGCTCTACACCCTCCGCAAGATCGTCGAGGGTGCATGGGAGTTCGCCCAACCAGTCCATGTGTGCTTTGTGGACTTGGAGAAGACATTTGACCGTGTCCCTCGGGAAGTCTTGTGGGGGCTGCTTCAGGTCCGCATTGCCGGCAGTAAGTCAAATTCGTTTCCAGTGAGGGTTGGACTTCGCCAAGGTTGCCCTTTGTCACCGATTCTGTTCATAACTTTTATGGACAGAATTTCTAGGCGCAGCCAAGGCGTTGAAGGGGTCCGGTTTGGTGGCCTCAAAATTGCATCTCTGCTTTTTGCAGATGATGTGGTGCTGTTGGCTTCTTCAAGCCGTGATCTCTAACTCTCTCTGGAGCGGTCCGCAGCCGAGTGTGAAGCGGTTGGGATGAAAACCAGCACCTCCAAATCCGAGACGATGGTCCTCAGTCGGAAAAGGGTGAAGTGCTCTCTACGGGTCGGGGATGAGATCCTGCCCCATGTCGAATAGTTCAAGTATCTTGGGGTCTTGTTCACGAGTGAGGGTAGGTTGGAGCGAGAGATTGACAGGCGGATCGGTGTAGCGTCTGCAGTGATGCAGACTCTGTATCCGTCCGTTGTGATAAAGAAGGAGCTGAGACGAAAGGCAAAGCAATCGATTTACCGGTGGATCTATGTTCCTACCCTCACCTATGGTCACGAGCTGTGGGTTGTGACCGAAAGAATAAGATCCCGGATACAAGCGGCCGAAATTAGTTTCCTCAGCAGGGTATCCGGGCTCATCCCTTAGCGATAGGGTGAGAAGCTCGATCATCTGGGAGGGACTCCGTGTCGAGCCGCTACTCCTGGGCGTTGAGAGGAACCAGTTGAGGTGGCTCGAATCTGGTTCGGATGCCTCCTGGACGCCTCCCTGGAGAGGTGTTCCGGGCATGTCCCACCGACGGGAGGTCCTGGGGACAACCCAAGACACGCTGGAGAGACTATGTCTCTCGGCTACCTGGGAACACTCGTCGGAAGAGCTGGTTGAAGTGGCTGGGGAGAGGGAAGTCTGGGCTTCCCTGCTAAAGCTGCTGCCCCCACGACCCGACCCCGGATAAGCGGTAGATGATGGATGGATGGATGGAAGTCAACCCCCCCAAAATTTTAACAATAATATGTTCTATGCAGCCCCACTTGTCTAAATATGGTATTCTGGTTAATATTGTGTTAGTGAAATATGAGCTAAGCAGCAAAATCCAGCCGTTTCTATTCATACCAGTGGGCAGCAATTTTGCCACTTGCTGTCGACTGAAGATGACATCAATGTTGCTCAGGTCTCAGGCAACGACCAATCACAGCTCACCTGTTTACTTAAGCTTTGTTGTGATTGGTTGTTACCTGAGACCTGAGCAACATTGATGTCTTCTTCAGCTGACAGCAAGTGGCAAAATGGCTGCCCCCGAGATGGATAAAAATGGCTGGATTTTGCTTCATAACTCTTATTCCACAAATATTAATAATATTAATCAGAATGTCATGTTTAGACTAGTGAGGTCACATATAACATATTATTGTCAACAAATGTTAAAGGTTGACTTCCACCTTAACCTTTGTTAGCACGTTTTGGCAATGTGAAAGGAAACCCACTAGCATGGGGAAACATCCAAACCTTAGAACTGTTAAGTTTACACCAGCTTCAATATCCAGAGCATGTGTGGGTATTTAACACCCTTTGTATTGGCAGGTCAATGAACGCCTATTTGGTGGTCTATCTATGCATTCTCATCAGCAAGGCCTTTATCAACACGGTGCTAAAATATGCGTGGCAGGCTGATCCTATCCGAGACGAACCCTGGTATGATCAGAGAACTGAGACAGAGAGGGAGAGACACATTGTGAGTCTGTTAATTGCAGCATTTTATGATGCTTGTTACTTAATTGCATTTTTTCAACAATGCTTACTCTTTGTTGTGTAGAGCTTCTCACAGTCTCCTCTTGCCTCCACAGGTGATCAGGGCCTTCACAGACTTCCTGGCCTTCATGGTCCTATTCAATTACATCATTCCTGTTTCTATGTACGTCACCGTGGAGATGCAGAAGTTCCTGGGCTCCTATTTCATTATGTGGGATGATGACATGTTTGACAAGGAGCTTGGAGAGAGAGCAGTGGTCAACACATCTGATCTGAATGAAGAGCTGGGACAGGTTCCACAATGTCTTCCCCTTTGTCAAATCATTCCTTTAGGTGCCCTGTTGGTAGATTTAGACGTTTATTCTTCTCTCCAGGTGGAGTATGTGTTTACTGATAAGACAGGGACGCTCACAGAGAACAACATGGAGTTCATCGAGTGCTGTGTGGATGGTCACGTTTATGTCGCCCAAGCTATCTGTAATGGACAGGTAATATTAAAACTTTTTCAAATCAAAGAATTGGGAAATAAATGTCAGCATCCCTTACATCCTCCATTGGGTATCTCCTCATTTATTTCATGTTTTTAGGTGATGCCTGGTGCAGATAGCATGGATATGATTGACACATCACCAGGTCCTGAGGCTAGGGTGAGTGAGGCCACATGCCGAATGTTTTTTTTTACAGTGTTTGTGTAGGGATGCAACGATTTCAGATTTTAGTGCACGATTATAGAAAAAGAAAAAAAATGCTGATTGACAGTTATTCTTATAGAAAAAAACAAAACAAGTGGATGGAAAAAAATATATATTTTTCTTTCATCTTTCAATTTCTTTCCATTTCAATCTTACTTACAGGTGAAATGTTCGTCCACAGCCTTTAAACTGGCGGTTTGTGCAGTTTACCACTACACATGTAGGCCTTTTGCAGCCAAATGCGAATGCCAAAATGCATTTCTTGGGAGTCCTGAGATGGCGGCCCCGGGGCTTTAAAAGTCTCGGCCTATGGCCTATTCAGTAAGGCTAAGCCCTGTGTGGAAATAGAGCTAAAAACTATGCCGCATGGCGCATTTTGCGCCGCACGTGAGTTTAAACTGACGGACTGTTGTAATTGGAAATAAACGGTTGCAGTTATATAATCCTGACGTTTAAAAAACACTGTTAATCGTAAAACTTACTAGCTGCACCTCTACTTGTTTAAGTGAGAGTAACTGTGTTTGCTCTAAATGCAACAGGAGCGTGAAGAGCTGTTTTTCCGTGCGCTGTGCTTATGCCACACTGTGCAAGTGAAAGAGGAGGAGACTATAGACGGCATCAAGCACGGCATCCACCACGGCAAGTCCACTTCTTTCTACATCTCGTCATCCCCGGATGAGGTGGCACTCGTGGAGGGCATGAAGAGGTACATTACAAGCGCACGCACACCTAATTCATTCGGTCCTAAATATTATACATCCTTGCATAAAGACTCTTATTATACAATATAATATGTCAGTTGTAATATTTTCATGTTCAATTTTTCATTGTGCTGCAGGCTTGGCTTCACGTATCTAAGACTCAAGGACAGTCACATGGAGATCTTGAACAGAGAGGAGGAGATTGAGAGGTTAGTATCCATCCTTGACATTTTTTTTTTAATTATTGATCCCTTTGCTGCAGAGGATTATTAATCGATATCATTTAAATGGTTGATTGGATGCCATGCAACTACATTGTTTTCTTTCCTTTTAATCAGGTTTGAACTCCTGGAAGTTCTGACCTTTGACTCAGTCAGACGAAGGATGAGCGTGATTGTCAGGGCCAGCACTGGTAATATGTCTATTCTGTTTGGGTTACGCATCTTATTTATTTTCCGTTATACAGTATATTTCTTTATTGTTTATGTGCCCATGTGTGAAGGTGAGCTGTACCTATTCTGCAAAGGAGCAGACTCGTCTATCTTCCCAAGGGTTATATCAGGCAAGGTGGATCAAGTCAGAGCTCGGGTGGAGCACAACGCAGTGGTGAGACCACCCACAGATACACATACAAAAACATACCGCACTGGATTTCCTTCTGCATTCATTACGCGTCAACTGAATCTCTCCCAAGGAGGGTCTTAGGACACTCTGTGTGGCCTATCGGCCTCTCAGTCCAGCACAGTACCAAGAGGTGTGCCTGCTGTTGAGTCGTGCCAAGTTGGCACTGCAGGACAGGGACAAACAGCTGGCGGAGGCATACGACATCATTGAGAAAGATCTCATCCTGCTGGGAGCCACCGCTGTGGAAGACAGGTAGATGGCAGCATCCATTTTGGTCTCATCTAACTCACTTGGGATGGCGTATCGGTTACTTTCACCCCGAGCTTTCTGTGTGGAGTTTGCATGCTCTCTCCGTGCTTTTGTGAGTTTCTCTCCAGGTTCTCAGGCTTCCTCATCCAATCCCAAAGCAAGCATGCTAGGTTAAATTTAAGACTCTAAATTGCCTATAGGCATTGACTGGTGACCAGTGTTGGGTAAATCAGGTCAATTAATGATTAAATTAATAATTATTAATCAATTAAACTAATAATCAATTGATTATATTGATATTAATTGTAGGAGAAAATTTAATATTTAAATTAAATAAAGCAAAGAGAAATGGTCTTAAATTAGGTGATGGAATTTCCTAATCAGGCAAAACATGGGACCAAAAGTCATCCTAATTGCGAAACCCAATTGGATGCAGCAATTGGTACAATCTGGTAAATGTTTGCAAAGTTGCACTTGCAGATGGTCTGAGTTTTGGCCCAAGACGTGGAGAGCAGTTCCTGGGTTGTATGTTCGGCAAGCCAGTTTGTTGAAGAAAAAGAAAAGAAAGTTCATCAAGATGGGAAGAACCCTCATGGCTCGGTTTGCGCTCGCAATCCTTCAGGAGTCAATCTGCTGGCTGGAGAGGGCCCTTTTTGTTCCGGCTTTAGAGCACCTTTGTTGACACCACCCTGCGATCCTTTGAGCCTGGCAGAGACAACAGCGTGTTTCTCTGTGAAGGTAGTGTGAGCGCCGCACAGTGATGGAAAATGAAAATGAGTGAGGTGATGGTCTCAGCTTTTCCACCATTAAAAAGGGGAAAATGCTGGGGCGCCAGCCGTATGCTGGCTTCTGTGACAAGCAGCTGGGCGTGAAGCCTGTCTGTTTTTTTATAGGTGGCTACTGCTAGCGGCAGGTGGAAAATTACCAGCTTGGAGAGAATTTTGTGAAGAATCATTAGGTTGAATATTTGAACTGAAGGAATTACCTTTATTTTGTATTCTTTTGCGTGTTCAAATAAATCCAAGATGAGATTCTGGTGAAGAGGGTCCTTGCAAGGTTGATTTATTACAGAGATCTCTGGTCACACAATTGCATATCACCTAAGCAGTGTCATCCAATATGTGTGTGTGCTCTTTTGCCCACACAGCCTCTTTATTCAAAACATGAGGAAACGCCTCTGTCATCCCGTGAGGTACAGAATGAGTTTACATTTTCCCAGTAAACTAGATCGTCCTTGAACTTTTAAAAACCGGATTTCTGACGAACAGCAACTAGACTTCTTAGATAAACATTGAAACATATTAACTTTCTCATGTCTGGGAAAACAGTAGAAAAGATAGCAAGAATGTCAAAAGCATTACTCATCAGGTTATATTAGGTCAACATAATTACACCTTCATCAACACATCTATAATGAAATCTAAAACAGGTAAAATGTAAAACAAAACAATAAAATTGTGAACAATGTCAACAATCCTTCAATTGGGCTCGAAAGAGCCCAAAAATTAAGCATTTAAACATTTTTACAGAAAGATTCCAGCGGGATCTGCATCGGATGTCGCAGTAGGTGGGAGTGGAGAAGCAACAGACTCAACCATCATATACGAAGACTTATTATGTACATCCCGTTTTTCAATAGCTGTAGTAATAATTATTTGGCAGAGAGAACGTATACATGGAACACAACAACATCCCAAATGGTTAACAAAGCAGCAAATACAGCAACAGATATTAAAATTGTAGAAATCAAAGTTTTATAGCGGTCAAAAACATCCATCCAAGTATCCCATATTGAAGTATCAGAATGTTATTTCATCTTTCTATTGAGTGTCCGGAGTCCTTCAATTGCAATACTTAAACTTCCATCCGGTGCAATATTGTTAGGAATAAAAGTACAACACTGATCTCCAAACATTGAGCAAACTCCGCCCTTTTCTGCCAGCAACATGTCTAGTGCAATTCGATTTTGGAATGTGATCAAAGATGTAGCAGCTAACTGGCCGTGCACAGCCTCAAAACCAGATTGAGTCCAATTTCCTAGTCTTTGTACATTATAATGCACATAATTAATTTTATCTACGTTTTTGTTAATGGTGCACCACCAACAAATTAGCGATTCAAATCCTGAGAGTACTTGATCAGCCAATTTGTACTCATCTGGTACACCCCGTGGTACCCCAATTGCGTCAATGTAGGTGGGAACATTTTGCTCTTGCCAAGAAGACCGTTTGAATCTCTGAAAAGGAGAAGATTGTGGTTCCCATTCATCAATCATTTGTAAAAGGTTATCAACAGAGGTGGGGAAAAGTTGTACTGGCAGAAGGAGGGTGATGAGAGCACAATATCCTCTTACATTCAAAGGTAACTTGTCAAATATTTGATTATGACCACACCACCACCAAATGTCAGCTCTAGATTGAGGTTGGAACTTTTGTCTGACATCTATTGCTGAAATGCAGCGGGTGATGTGATTTAGTCCTCCCAATTGTTCTCCAGTACCTGTCAATTTAATACATGAAAAATTACCATGCGCAACTTCATTTGAAAATACTGGTTTATTTGTCTGCCAATTTACGAGTGGGTACACCTTATCCTATTGAGAGCATTTGGAATTGGGGACAGTTTTATTCATAAGTTCCATTACACAGTGATCCTCTATTTTAGCAGGGATTACTCGCAATAAAGGTCGTGGTCCTACACATACCACACAATCTTTGCCAGAGGCACGCGCTGCTTCGTTCGCCAGCAGTAGCCAATTGTTACTGCTGTCGGACACTCCTGTCGTAACACGAAACCACTCTCTTACACCATCAGTCGGTACACTTACAGCCTCTACCCCGGTCTTCATCGTGTATTTAGTCATTTTTGGTTGTTCTAACTTACTAATTGTCTTATTTACACAAACTAAAATAGGAAAATAGGGGTCAGTTCCAGAGAACCATGCCCATAACAATAATCCAAAACAAGAGTTGTTATATAGTTACATTAGGCGGCCGTATATTTCCATTGGGAAGAGAAAAGTTCAATTCGAGTTGGCCTCCCATTTTACGCAATGTTACCCTTTTGCTAAAGAAAATAGCCTCCTCGCTTGTTCCCGGTAGCCAATATTGTCCGCTTTGGGTGGTTATAAAAGCACTCCAGTCTCGCTGCAAAACATTTCCTGTCAAATACCACCAATATGTCACCCAGTCCCCTCCCGTGATCTGCTGGCCACTTCTAAATCCCTTCAATGATGTAATGGGCATTTTGACAGAGGTGTTCGTGTTTGGGGCAACTGTCACAGCAATTGAGTCATCATAAGTCCAGGATATGATCCAGGGAATGTGTGGAGATGCAATGTCTCGCTTAACACGAAGTGTTGTAGTTACGTTCAAAGTTGTGGCGAGGGGATCCCAGAAATACCAGATTGGCATAACAGTCAATATGAGAAAGAGTGTCATGATGTAACCGCAATTGAAGACGCAATTGAAGACGTGTTGTCGCTTAGACACCATCTCGTGGTGAAGTTCTTTGTAGAATGAGAAAGGCGTTTGTCAGTTCTGTTTTGTTTTTGTGTATAGTGTTTTTTCAGCTTCTTTTAGAACCCTGGTCAACTGCCAGAGATGCAAGGGTTGATCACCGGGATTTGTCTTCCCAAGGTGTGACTCAATCTTTGTGGGATGTTGCCCGGAAAAGGACACGTGCCTCCAATCTCCATTGAGTGATGTCCTCAGCGAGACTCAATCTCCATTGAGTGATGTCCTCAGCTAGATCAGCTCGTCAGGTGGACACTGAAAGCAGGCATGGTTTTCCAGTTGAGTCGTCAGGTGGTTTCCTGCTGGTGGGGGTGTTGAGCAGGAGGCGGACCCGGCGGGTCTGATAGGCAAGATGTGGAACGATGTGTTCCCAGTGAACTGGACCAGATTGACCTCTCCGTCACCCCATCTGGGTGCAGGACATTTTCATTTAGTCACTTATAAACATACATATTCACAATTCCTTCTTTTTGAAAGAGCATCTGGTAGTTTTTGTTAGTTTGGAGTTAGTAAATGTTAGTGAAGTTCTGTAGGTCCGTCCCGGGGAAAAATTCTGTTTGTTGTGACATTCAATCAGAATCCAGCCTTTGGCTGAGTTAAATGACCTAAGCACATTCATTAATGCAACAATGAAAATCTTATAGCCAATTCAAATCTGATGAGGCCAATTTTGTCTACAGCTTATAATGGGTTCCATTGTCTGATCAAATTTTCCTAGGAAACCCATATTATGGTATATAATGATTAATCAAATGTTTTACCATGATATTTACTGTTATAGATATGGTATGAATGTGCTTCCAGCCATAAAATAAATGCAACTATCACCAGCAAGTAAAAATCATAAAAATAACAACTGACCCCCAGAGCTGCTCACGTCCGGCCGGAACCGTGAGCACCCCGGGGAGAGATCCTTCAATTGTTTCGAAAATAGAACATATTCACCTTATTTCCGCCATGAGTGTCGTCTTTGCCAAAACTTACTCTCCTCCATGGTCAAAGTCCAATCACCAATCATCAATTGTCCTCCTGTGAATTCATTCATTCTCACGGACTATATAATTATCACATTGAGACTAACTTATAATTCTATATTTATTTAATTCAACATGGACTGTTTGTGTGCATATCTTCCTTCGCGACGATACACACAGACAGACCAGTAATTCCCCCATCTGAAAAAAGATCGACTCAGATCATCTTTCAGACCAGTATATAAAAAACTGCAGCAGTAAACAAATTGTTGCTTTAAAAAGAGGGGGACATTTTTTTTAAAATTTAACCAGCAAATTCGCCGTAAGTGTTTCATATCAATGAGTCCCAACTCAGTTTAAATTACAAAAGAGAAATGGGCAAAATATTAGAAGACCAAATTCAACAAGCCTCAAATAACGGAAAATATAATAATTAAGATTGAAATAAATTTTATCCTATCCTTATTCACATAAGCTGTTTTCAATTTCCGAAACCACACGAAATTTACCAGTATTTTCTTTTCTACTATAAAAATAGAAATATTGTAGCTTAGGCCCATAAATTTACAAAGAAACCCCCGTTTTCAGCCAACCATCAATTATTATTAAGATATGAAGTCGCCCTTCATTTATCATTAATATTGCGGCACCCAAACGGAGTGGGGTATTAATTTAAAAAAGTTACTAGAGCCACTTTAGACAGGCCCACGTCAGTTGGGTCAATAGACCACAGTGCAGCAGTTTAGTTTAGTTTTGTAGTTTTAACATGTCACCATCAAGCTTGCTATTTAGGTGTCTCCCCTTGTTGATGTCGGTCCAAAAGCTGATTGTTCTAAAACAGACATGGAGACAAACAAATCAGATTAAATCAAATAGGCATCAAGAGTTTTAAAATATAATAAATCTGTGTGTATAGAGTGTTGCCAATCAGTTGCTTCTGTGTACGGAATGCTCCACTGTATATGTCATCACCTACAACTGTCAAAAATAGAGTGCAGTGTACACAGTCAGATACCGCATCATATGGTCTGAGATCACGAACTCAAGGAGACATTCTGGGTGGGGGCGGAGTCAACAGCGCAGTGGAGCAGTTTTTATGAGAAGATCCTTTCCCATAGGATTCACAGGACAGTTCGGGGCGTACACGAATGCATGCAAGAAAGTCTGTGCGGAGCACTGCGTGTGTATTGGAATAGTTTGTTCTCTTTTAAGACCCTTGCATGTGAGTTCAGGGTCCAGTTATTGCGGAAACTGTCCACCAGGTGGCGCCAGGAACTGCTGCTGTCCAGTTTATATTCCAACATCACAGCAATACATTCAGTTGTGTATGTCTAATGATCGTGAGGTACACATGGAAGTGTTGCAATATTTTAGCACTGTACCAGTCAATGTGATGTGCTGTTATTCGTTCGATTTGTATAAACATAATTTAGATATGACGCAAGTCGGTGGGTGGTGGTGGGGGCGGGGGCGGCTTGGTTGGGGGGGGTGGTGGTGGTGGGGGTGCCGGGGTGCTGGGGTGGGGGGGGGGGGTGTCTGGGGATTTGGGGACCTGGGGGCGGTTGGGGCTGGGTTGGGGTGGATGGCGGGGGTCGTGGGGGGAGTGGGGGTTGTGGGTCGGTGGGGTGCCTGGTCCTGCTGCGTTGGGTTGGGGGCGCGGGCCGCGTTGGGGTGGGGGGCGCTCCTGCTCCTGGGTTTGCTCTCCGGCCGGTGGCCCCTGCGGGGCCCGGGTGTCGTCCTTTGGCGCTGCCGCGGCCTGGGGGGCTCTGAGGTGTTGCGCTTGCTCTGTCCTGGCGGGGGTCGACGGCTCCCCTCTTTGGTGGAGATTTTCATGCATGCCAGATCCACCACACCAGCATCTATCGAAACTCAGACACAATTTGTTTCTCCCTCAGGTCATTGATTCGGTGGAGGCGGGTGTCTGTGGATCTCACTCTGCTTCGTCTGTCCTTTCTACCTTTCCTCAGTTTCTCCTTTGGGCCCTTGAGGTCTCCCTGATTTGTTGGAATTTAGATGTCTCTGGGGTTGGTGAAGGACTCTGGTTAGTGGCCCGGTGGGTGGTGTCTGGTCGGTGCTGGGCTTCGCTTTTCTTTCTTTTCTTTGGTCCCTCTTCGGGTCTCCTGGCGGCCCCACGACTCTGGCTGGATTTTGAAGTGTTCGGTTTAGGTGAACGGTATGGGAATTCTTTTTTTTTTTTTTTTACACGCACGCACGCACACACACACACACACACACACACACACATACAAAAAAAAAAAAAAGGGAGAACAATGATGGTGACATGTCAAATGATCAATACTGAGCTCTCCCGAAAAGAAAAAAAAAAAAAAAAAGATATGACGCAAGTGCGCTGTGAAGCCAGATAATCAAGTATTTCAACATCAGTCTTTGGGAGATGTGATTGAGGGTCTTGGAGAATCAGTTACGCCAACACTTTATGTAATGTGTCCTCTGATTGTTTAACGTAGGCATTAACGCCCGCGGCCTGTAAAACAGAGTCGCGTTGGAGATTTTTATTAGGAATATTACCGTCCCAATCACATCTAGATGACCAGCATTTACAGTCAACATAGGTGCCTGCAAGTAGTGCAGCATCTGAACAGCTGTACTATATGGAGAATCCGTAAACGGGTTTATTGGTGCCGCATACGGTGGCGGAGCTGTTAGCTTAGCATCCAAATCAGCCTCCTTGTCATCAGTTTGTATTACAGCAATCCGAGCGTTTTTTACAGAACTACCCAAAGCTAGCATTCTAGCATTACTCATCATTTGATCCACTATTTTACTGTCACGTCTAGCTTTTCTTCAACTCAAAGAAATTACAGATGTGTCTCGTACGTGTTTGTCCAGCGCATGACGCTTTTTTACACATGCAAGTTCAACGGCTTTCATCAGTGATATTAAGCAAACCGTAGATTGTAACGGTGGGAAAAAAACTTTTTCACAGCAACTGTGCATCCATTTGTTTAATTCCTCCTTCAATTTACGTCTATTTTTCGGGGGCATCGCCTTGATAGCCACCTCGGAAGCGTTAGCAACCTGTGTTATCAACAACATGTTGCGACCATCAAGTGGAAGTGCATTCGGGTCAAACCATTCGGTATGACGGTCAAAAAGGGCTTCCATAACTTATATTAATTATTAACCTCCTTAGTTATTATTATATTGAAGTCGTATCAATAGTTATAAATCCAGTGACGTCTCACTAGTAATACCATAAAATTAGTCAACAAAAGATCGCTTCTGCAACAAAACAATAAATATCCGGATGCCTGTTGTCCTTTCAGTTGAACAAATTTATCCAAAAACAATAAATATCGCGATCTGTCGATTTCTTAGCAATAGCGTTTATAAGTAATAAAAGCTATGCGTCAACCTGTACCTCTGAAAATAATAAATACTGCTTTAAGACGATCACAAAGCAGTCTCTCGGCTCCTTCGCAGCGAAATGTTGTTTCCAACTCTACATGTACTTAACAATTGCCTCAGAAATGCACGGACTTACAATCTCTAAGATTCCTTCAGAACGAGACTGCCATGTGTTTTCTGTAATTTAATAAAACGCCTGCTTCAACCTGTTTGCCACAATCCATCTTAATTGTGCACAATCCATCGTAACGTTACGTACCAAACTCTGGTAATAGTTCCTCAGCTGCGCATGAACCAACGTGACGGCATTTCCGTAAACAATGCTGTCGTCACCACGTTCGTGTATAGTTCAAACACCGTAGTAAAATCCGAAATCAGGGACTTTGCGTCCAAAAAAACAACTTCAAAATTTTACCAATACCTGTTCACACAGATCTCATATTCAATTTAGTCATTTTATAAGACGAATACCAGCTGCAGCGCTTCCAAAGAGACAGAATTCCTTAAACGTGGATAAATGTCCACTTACCGTAATTAATGTGGCGCCTGGAATTCTATCCGTCCGTGAACGCCACAGCTCGTAAATCGTCATTTGTTTGTTCGTCGGGGTCACCATTTGAAGGAATTACCTACCTTAATCTTTTGCGTGTTCAAATAAATCCAAGATGAGATTCTGGTGAAGAGGGTCCTTACAAGGTTGATTTATTACAGAGATCTCTGGTCACACAATTGCATATCACCTAAGCAGTGTCATCCAATATGTGTGTGTGCTCTTTTGCCCACACAGCCTCTTTATTCAAAACATGAGGAAACGCCTCTGTCATCCCGTGAGGTACAGAATGAGTTTGCATTTTCCCAGTAAACTAGATTGTCCTTGATCTTTTGAAAACCGGATTTCTGACGAACAGCAACTAGACTTCTTAGATAAACATAGAAACATATTAACTTTCTCATGTCCGGGAAAACAGTAGAAAAGATAGCAAGAATGTCAAAAGCATTACTCACCAGGTTATATTAGGTCAACATAATTGCACCTTCATCAACACATCTATAATGAAATCTAAAACAGGTAAAATGTAAAATAAAACAATAAAAATGTTAACAATGTCAACAGAACCCATCTTTGACAAGATTCTAAGGTCAAGATTTAATCAATGCAAACACGGAGGAAGAAGAAATCCCTTCGCGAAAGTTACAACCGGCCGATAATCATTACACCAGTCTACAGTGTAGTGTGACTTCAGTTCATTTGTAAGCCTAAACTGGATAGGCAGCATAAAATGGATGAATGGATGGTATTCGTGTCTGGGAGTTCTCTCTCCCACCATGCCAAAGCATCATGCATGCTACTGCCTTAACGACTCACTCGATGGAATTGGTAGTTCATGCCAAGACATTGTTAGCTAGGAGAGCATTGCAGGTCAGTTTGTACGTTGTATAGTGAGGCAGAGAAAACATTGTTTGGCCCTTTCTTACAGACTGCAAGAAGAAGCGGCAGACACCATTGAGTCTCTGCACAAGGCAGGTATGAAGGTGTGGGTGCTGACCGGTGACAAGATGGAGACGGCAGCCGCCACTTGCTACGCCAGCAAGCTTTTCCACCGCAACACGCAGATCCTGGAGCTGACCACCAAGCGCACAGAAGAACAGAGTCTTCACGATGTCCTGTTTGATCTGAGCAGAACGGTCCTCAGGCAGCACGGTGGCATGAGCAGGGACATTTCTGGGTGTGTTTTCATGTTTTGAATCATGTCAGCAACTAAAAGTCGTGTAGTTGTTGTGCAGCGTGTGATCTTGCAGGTCTTGTGGTTGTGCAGTTTATTAGGTGACTACATGGACTATGGCCTCATCATCGACGGAGCAACCCTCTCAAAAGTGATGAAGCCAAGCCAGGAGGAATCCAACTCAGGGAACTACAAAGAGATTTTCCTCGAAATTTGCCGCAACTGCAGTGCCGTACTCTGCTGTCGAATGGCACCGCTTCAGAAAGCGCAGGTGCAAAAGTAACCTTAGCCCAGAGATGGGTACTTGCAACTCGGATTCGTGAGAGACTTGAGTGACTATTTTTTGAAAATTGCAAATCGACTTAGACTCGTCCACTAACGACGCTAGACTTGACTCTCTTCTGGGACTTTACAAGTCTCTAAGGTGTGGCTTGCTCTCATTTTCTCTCATTACTCCAAACCCAATGTCGTCTGTCTGTCTGTTTGTCTGTCTGCCTCTCCGTTTCTCTCTCTCTCTCTCTCTCTCTCTCTCTCTCTCTCTCTCTCTCTCTCTCTCTCTCTCTCTCTCTCTCTCTCTCTCTCTCTCTCTCTCAGCGAATTCACTGAAAATGCGCAAAACGGACATGCGACTTATGCCTGTTTCCATCTGTTCTTCTTTTGCAAATATTGAGAGGGGACTACGCCGCTGTAGGTGGCAGTATACACCATAGAGATGGGATTCACCAGTAATTTAAAAGTTGAAGAAGAACAGGAAGTGACTGCGCCATGCGATGGCGTCGTATGAGTTTGCTTTTGTAATTCTTAATAAACCATAGCGTTTCTTCGCTGTTTTCCATCTGAAATAGCATTAATATTCCCGTCTTTATCCATCCATCCATTTTCTTAACCGCTTATTCCTCACAAGGGTAGCTTGGGTGCTGGAGCCTATCCCAGCTGGCTTCGGGCAGTAGGCCGGGTACACCCCGAACTGGTTGCCAGCCAATCCATGACACACAGAGATGAACAACCATCCACACTCACAATCACACCTAGGGACAATTTAGATTGTTCAATCAACCTGCTGTGCATGTTTTTGGAATGTGGGAGGAAACTGGAGTACCCACACAGAAACAGGGAGAACATGCAAACTCCACCCCGGAAGGCCGAAGTCCGGACTCGATCTCACGTCCGCTGCACTGGGAGGCGGACGTGCTAACTAGTCAGCCACCGTGCCGCCATTCGCTTCTTTAATCAATTCCTAATTACTGTTTCGTCGTCTCCCAAAACATACCTTACTTTATTGTCCGCCATTGCTTTGGGACTACAAACGTACGTGTGACGTAATATCCGGTCTTGTCAGCGTATATTCACAAAATCTGTTTCTATAGCCAAAGTTCATATTTTCCTTTTTTTTGATACGCTTTAAAATCTACCCCCTCCAAGCGTAAAAGCTTTTTTTTTGTGAATTTTGGGCCCTTTTTTCGAATTTCTAGCGCAAGTTTTATTTCCGCATTTCTTGAAAATTCAAATAAAAGTAGGTGGATGGAAACACCACTACAGTCTCTCTTTCTATTTATTTGTCTCTAATTGACTCTAAAGTCAAATGTTAATGACATAGAGTAGACAAATGCAACAACACACGATCACCAGAATGACACACTTGGAGCAACAGGCTGCTGCAATGCTGCCGTTTGTCGTAGTCTTTGCTTTTAAAGATTTTATCCAGCGACACGACAACAGACAATTTAAATACAAAGTGTCTAGAGTTCAAATTACCATTGCAAAGACGATGACCTCTAACTTTATTTGAAAACACACCCAGATAGGTGAATCAGGGTGCTAACTGCTAAGCTCTACCAAGAGGGCAGACTTGGACCTGTGGTCAGGGACTTGAGACTCGACTTGCACTTGGAACTTAAAGACTCGGCGACACGACAACAGACAATTTAAATACAAAGTGTCTAGAGTTCAAATTACCATTGCAAAGACGATGACCTCTAACTTTATTTGAAAACACACCCAGATAGGTGAATCAGGGTGCTAACTGCTAAGCTCTACCAAGAGGGCAGACTTGGACCTGTGGTCAGGGACTTGAGACTCGACTTGCACTTGGAACTTAAAGACTCGACTTGGACTTGTGATGTGAGTCTTGACTTAGACTTGTGCCCATCACTGTCTCAGCCTCTGAATCTGATGATGTTCTAAAATAGGAGAGTAAGGATTGCTGCTTTTCACACACAGGGTTCACCTTACTTGGATTTTTGATCTTTCTAGATTGTGAAGCTGATCAAGACCTCCAAGGAGCATCCAATCACACTTGCCATTGGAGATGGTGCCAATGATGTCAGCATGATCCTTGAAGCTCATGTTGGCATAGGTTAACACATTTTTTTCACACTTAACACTTGCAAGTATTTAAGGTTTAAGGGACAAAAAATCTTTCTTTGTCCCTCAGGTATCATGGGTAAAGAGGGACGTCAGGCAGTGAGGAACAGTGACTATGCCATCCCAAAATTCAAACACCTCAAGAAGATTCTACTTGTCCATGGACACTATTACTACATACGCATCTCTGAACTTGTACAGTACTTCTTTTACAAGGTACAGTCACATACAGTGTGGATTGTGTTTTGTTTTCAAGCAAAGTGCAGATGACCGACCATGTTTATGCTTCCTTCCCACAGAATGTCTGCTTCATCTTTCCGCAGTTCTTATACCAGTTCTTCTGTGGTTTCTCACAACAGGTTAAGATGCGCTCACACAAACACAGCAAATCACAAAAAGACATCAAACGTATCATTGTGTCTCTCCTCATCCTTAGCCACTGTATGATACAGCCTACTTGACTCTATACAACATCAGCTTCACTTCGCTGCCCATTCTGGTCTATAGTCTCATCGAGCAGCACATCAACATGGAAATCCTAAAGAAGGACCCATCTTTGTACAGGTTGACCATAGTTGACTCACTTCCTTCTCTATAGATTAGTCATAAGGACTGACTGAAGACTGGGGTCATCTGACATGGGCATTTTATGAGTGACTCCAACACACTGCTGAAGTTACACATCCAAAAACACTCAACCAGCAAAAGATAGTTGTCTGTCGTTCCGGAAGTAATTGGACGATGTAAAAGAGTTTTATATATGCCACCATAATGAATTAACAGAACTAAAATGTCACTTTTCGGCCACTGAATGTGAGCATTCTATGCATAAGTTGACGACTACCATATTTTTGTTGGACAGCTGAAAGTCTCCACTTCAATTTCACTTGTTTTATTTGAAATTCATTGTTTAAACA
The DNA here is from genome assembly GCF_051991255.1 of Vanacampus margaritifer. Taxonomy (NCBI): domain Eukaryota; kingdom Metazoa; phylum Chordata; class Actinopteri; order Syngnathiformes; family Syngnathidae; genus Vanacampus; species Vanacampus margaritifer. The sequence continues at coordinate 36,620,591 of NC_135432.1, read as the reverse complement.
TGGGGGGAAAGAAACATGTTCCAAAGTTGGACAGAACATTGGTAGGAAAACAAATCTCCAATGTCTTTACTAAATCAAAAGTAACTCCCTCAGATGATCTCATAACATCCTGATCTGTAGCTCCTTCAAAAAGAGACTAATGAAATATTGATTAGTGGGTGTGTTATTGCTCAACATCATGGTTTATCCTTACCTCCACAGAGACATTGCCAAGAACTCATTACTGCGGTGGCCCATCTTCATATACTGGACTGTCTTAGGTGCATATGACGCCATTGTGATGTTCTTTGGAGCTTACTTCCTGTTTGACAACACCACCTTTACCAGCAATGGACAGGTAGTGCCAATGTGTCCTCAACAACACTCTTGCTAAGTCAATTTTACAAGTCACTGTTGAGGTAACCATAACAATTAACCAAAAGAAACAAGCAGAACAAAAATAGGCTCAGGTGAGGAAATAATAGCAAGTAGTACGAAGTTATGCACAAACAATTTGAGTCAGTTGTCTAACTAGTTTAATTTTGCTTTCGTCGGGCGCAATGATCAGGTGCAGATCTATTGTCGTGCCAGATGGGTGTTAGATATCAGAGAACATTAAAACTGTCTGCTCAAATGTCACCACCATCAGTCTGCCGCCTTTCATTCTTGGCTGTTGTTACTGTCCTAAAACTTTGTCAGCTTCTGGATTATTTTTCTTTGCATCAGTTTCTTTTTTCTCCAGCTGCCAAACTTGTTCAGTTGTTATGATTTTCTTTTTCTGGCCTTCGTTTTTCTCTATTCTTACCTTTGTGTTGCCTTTTCTTTATGCTTCTCTTTTCCTCCTACCAGCTAATGACAACCAACACACAGATGGTAAGCCTGTCCACGTCTGACTGTCACCACTCCAGATCCCCAGTTTGACCCGTCACATTGCCTCACACAGAACAACTCACCTCTCATCTCATGTCCCTCTCTTGATGCTTGCTGTAGACACACCAGCTGTTGGCTAGTATTATATTTGCTCATGCCCATGTTTACTCCTATTCCAAACCTCTCTTGCCCAATGTGTGTGCACTCTCAGAAAAAAAGTAGTACTGTAATAGTACATTTTTGTTTTCCAAGTTACAATTTTTTGTGATGTAACCTGTAGGGTTCACAGTTGAACCCCTAAGGTACATACACTGTAGTACATTTTATAGTTAGAAAAGGAACACAAATGATCCAAACGGTTGTAAGGTTACAAACAAATACTAGGCCTATGAGAATGCCTTTCAAAAGAACCCAGTATTGTATGAAATGCAATTTAAAGAAATAAGAGTAGTAATCTAAATCATTGATGGGAAACATATTGCACTATTTTAATCAAATATCTTGTGGAAAAAAAGGTGTTTGTGGGTAGTTATTATAAATAACGGCCAGCAGGTGGCAGCATAGTATAAGAGCCAGGGCCATGTTGCAACAAGCTCTTTTTGACGAGTGTGTTCAACGGGATTAATAATGATGAAACTTAGCCATATTCTAATGCTAAATCTAATGCCAATTGCTGCAAAATGTAGACAGATACAAAAAAAAATTTACTGATAAAAGAAGAGACTCTAATCGTTCTTTAGGTAGATTCCATGTTTTTATAGCAATAGAACACAATATTCTGTGGACCTTGCAAAATCGGTCAAAATCCAGTAACAGTAACAGTTGGGAGCGAAGGAGGTTGCTTCAGTGAAAATGGCTAGGAATGAATGTGTTAAGTTTCACATTGTTAACATGAAACTGTGCGAGCAAAACATTTAAATGAGTTACAGTAATGCCAAGATAAAGTGCTCATGATCTAGTGCTACACCAAAACATGCGATTGCGAACTTCTTGGTAAATACATGATGGACCCTTCACCATCTTCTGTATGTTGGCAGGGTCGTCATTAGCTTGGTTTACTTTTCTAATGGAGATGAAGAGGTGAAAGTGCTACAAACTGGCACCCAAAATCTACGTTTGCTATTCGTATTCATGTTAATAAGCGAGTACCGAATTAACTCGAATCAGATACTTGTTATTTTCCCAAAGAATGCTTGATAGTCCAGCAAGTGAAAAATCCAATTTGATCAAACTGAATAGTGAACTTTAACTTAGCGCTTTATCTATACTATACGATGTCCAAAGTATAAACGACCTTCGTATGCTGCTGTGGCGAAGTAACAAAGACAAAGGTGTTAATTTTTAACCAGTTCGCATCTCACCGCCGATTTGTGCACAGTCCTAATTTATATGAATTATGTAATTACAGGTTAAAATTGATGAACTGATGAGGTGTGGAAGGGGGATCATTTTTATCATGTTGCCCATTCCTGGCCTAGACAGTAACCCTTTGCCTGCAAATGGTACAAATTGTAAATATCCTAATATGTACCCTGCTTAAAGGGTACAATAGATGTACCCTAGAGGTACAAAGGTGCAATATTTTTTTTTTCTGACAGTGTATGTGTGTGATAGAGGAACACAAAGCAATGTGATTAGGCATTTGGCTGTGTCAATGTGAAGATATTGTTTGTCTACGTCCATTTTTTAACAAAAGATGTGGAGAAGCTACTCTGTAAGTACTGTGTGAGGATTTGTTGTTGTTGTTGTTGATAATGTACAGGAAAGTGAAGTGTTTGAAAGGTTACTTGGCACTTTGGGAATTTGTTGTTTATGTTGTGTTCTATCCATTAAAGGCCATTAGCTATTATGACCTTGGTGGGAGAATTTAAATTTATTCACCTGGCAAAAAGTATGTTTTCTTACTTTGTGCAGAACCCAACAGTCATAAGCAAAAAAAGCAGAGTCCTACTCACTCAAGGGGTCCAGGGATAGATAATTTTCCGTTTGGAACCCAATACTGACATACTTGAATAACCTTAAAACCAATTTCCTACTTGATAAACATAGCAGCCAATTTTGTTGCGTCGTCTTTTATACTCTATGAGTTTGTACACATTAATATTAGGGTATTTCATATTTTTCTTACTTTCAAGTGCACATTAAAATAATTTTATTATGTTTTCAGTTTCAGTTTATTTCCAGTTTCTTTAGTTTATAACTGTGTGCCTCCTAAAGTTTTCAGGGTGGGGGTTTGGGGGGAAGAAGTTGTTACTGCAGAATTAGCTTTATAAAATAAAAGAAGGCATTATGTTAAATGTATTCCCGCATATTTGGGTATATGTGTAAAGAAAACATTGTAAATTTTCATGCTTGTGTGATGTAAATGCTCAATAAAAACGAATTATATAAACTAAAAAAGCAGAGTCCAGGCCATGGTTCTGTAGCTTATTTAATTACCCAAAACTGCATTAATGTGACAACTGCATACTTTATATAATTTTTACAACACCTGTTGTCCCTCCCTTTGCTTCATGTTGCTGTTCACCATCTGTTTGATTGATTGACTCGTCTTGATTTTGTGCACACATTTCTCACATATAGAATGTTTGTATGTTACTCTACAATGTTTGTTTTGTACAATTAAAATGATTTATGACTTGGAGAAACAAGAAAAACTGTTTTTTTTTCCTGCAGATGTTTGGAAACTGGACCTTTGGCACGCTGGTTTTTACGGTGCTGGTCTTCACAGTTACATTCAAGGTACACAAATGCACAAACGTGCACACACGCACGTTCACATACATTGAGATGACTGTTGTGTCTGCTTCCAGTTGGCCTTAGATACACATTACTGGACCTGGATCAACCACTTTGTCATATGGGGCTCGCTTATCTTCTTTGTGGTGTTCTCTCTGCTGTGGGGAGGAATCATCTGGTAAGCTTAGTTTGTACATCTGTAATGATGAGCTGTTTTCTCTGATAAACTCGCTGTCGCGACTTGTGTCGTCGTGTCCCGCAGGCCCTTCCTCAACTACCAAAGGATGTACTATGTATTCATGCAGATGTTGTCCAGTGGCCCTGCCTGGCTTAGCATAGTACTGCTGGTTACAGCCAGTCTTCTGCCAGATGTGCTTAAGAAGGTCATTTGGAGGACACTGTGGCCCACTACAACTGAACAAATACAGGTAAGCGCTTCACGTTCGCCCAAATTACCAGATTTGCGTCCAGCATTATTCGTGTCATTTAAAAGTTGGTAAGATTGTGACAGTGTGGTGTCTTAACTGGTGACTGTGGGTCAGCAGATGTACGCAGGACTCGGATATGTTTCTGCTCTTGTGAATGTAAGTCAGTGAGCCTCTCTGTGTGCGTTTACATACTTTTTTTTCTTCTTTTATTTTTTAACTTCATTTCAGACTAGTGTAATAGAAGTTGTGTTTGCACAGAGGCGTGATGGAGATCTGGATCTGAAAGTGTTGATTTTCAACTGTTTTCTGAATATTGTCTCAATCCTTTCAGCCTGAAGTGCATTCATCAGCCAGTTAGAAATGTTGTCTGACTGTGGCAGTGAGCTGCTTTATCCATATTATGATCTGTGATCTAAACTTTCTCATCTCCCTTTACTTGTAGACCTCTGATAATCAACATGATTGATCCTAAAATTTTTCTCTCACTCTTCCCTTCAGTTTTAATAACTATCACTTTCAATACTGTACATCTTTTTATAGCTCTGACTGATGTTGTGAGCTTTAACTTTCTGCCCTTCCCTTCTTTTCCTCACCATCCTCTGACTTCCTGGTTCCTCCGTCCCCCTCCTGCAATTCTGCTCCTCTGTCAGATGAAACGTCGGTGCCTTGCCTCTCAGCCTTCCACCATCTTTATGCTGTCTCAGACCTCCAGCAGAATCAGTTTTTAACCCTACCCTGAGGTGACCCGTCCGCTGCCTTTCATTTCAGCCCCGCCTACACTTCCTCTTTCCGGCTGCATTCCTTTTAATGTGTTCATTTGCATGAAACTCAAGTCATGTCTGGATTCACCTACGAAGAGAAAAAAATGTTTGTGTGTGTCCGTGTATGCAGCATGTGACAGATAATAGAGCTTATGACGAGGCCGAAGCCTGCCTGAGTTCTGACTCCTTGCTAGGTGGGCTAGCTGTCACACAAGCCTAGAGGGCTTCAGCATGGTAAAGCTTACCTATGCGCGCGTGCGTGCGTGTGAGTGTGTTGTTCTAATAAAAGGGGGCATTCGACAACAATGAAGTTTGAACTTGCCTCAGGTGGTTGTGCATGTGTGTGGGCTGCTTGGGTGGTTTAATGTGTGGATCTCTGGGGCCCTCTGGTGACTGAGTGCATTCTTTCTACCAAACAAATCCATGGCGCTGAACATTCATATTTCTAATTGCATGGTTTGGTTGTTCATAAAGAACCTATAAAAGTAGGGATGTAACGGTATCCAAACGTCACAAGAAGACATTATCACGATGCATGTAAATGTATCATCGATACCATGCTAATTAGCTGAGGTCAAAATAGTTCAAATAGTACAGGTAACATTAACTTCAATATACAATGACTAACAACACTTAATATGGAGGCATGTCCTTGCCAGTACATGCACACATTGTGAATCAAGTCAATTTGTGGAGTAAATCAAACATGTTATGTGCCCCCCCCTCATCTGGTGATTAGAGTGAATCTTAAACTGTAAGTGACCAAAACATGCCTAATTAAAATTAAACTGCACTAATAAACTTACCATAAGAGAGTGCTGGAACTGCACAAATGGAAAACAACCTGTCCGCTTTTCAAATCGAAACATGACAACGACAATATCGTGGCAATTTTATATCGCGATATTGCCATTATCGTTACATCCCTATATAAAAGTAAACACAACATCCCCATTGAACAATCAGAGAAAAACATCAAGTGCTGCTCATTCAGGCATTTAACTGTAAGCATGTTTCAAAAGATAAAGGAATCTCTTCTGAAAATCAGAATTCAACTGGGATGTTAGTGTAACTCCTACACAGCCTTCCATAATTTTATGCCCCCCTCTCTCTTTTTGATACTCACACAGGATGCTGATAAACTATACAAGGGTCAGCTTTCGGAGTTCACCCCCCTGTCATCTATCCATGCTACTCCCAAGGCCGGCAGCCACCGTCGAGGTTCCAGCAACCACAGGAACACACCTAAACCTACAAGGTCTGAACCTTTTACCAAAAAAGCCATGTTGACGCGCTGGCAAAGGCCACCAGACTATTGCACCTTCGCGCCCCTGCTGAGATTCACTGATGTCAACCGTACCTCAAAGCAGGGCCACGCCTTCAGTGGGGCAGGGCCGGAGACCTTGGTCTAATTTTATAATTGCCATAAAACAACAGTTTTGCGAGCAGAACAAATTGAATTATCTACAGATGGACCAGAATCTCCTAAATTGAACTATGATAATTTAATGATGTCACTACACTGGGATGCCAGAACATGTTGCAAATAGCAGGTATGTGTTGAAAGTGACCTTCATGACTGTTCCCAAGCACGACACAAAGTATTGTGGGATGACTACGAAGAGGACTACATTCCGATAAGGGCTCAGTGTCACAACTTCGCAGCTCGACGTTATCGCTGGGATCATGGCCCTTTAGTTCTGAAGTGCAATTGGATTGTTGGGATGTATTTTGTATTATAATAGGTTAATCAACCACTGTCATCTATGCAGACCGAAATTGTGATGATGATGACCACGAGATCTCCTCTAGCCCCTATGAACTGAGCAAGCATCTCCTACTTCCTTCTTTCTCACTGTCCGTGTGCTCTGTGTCTTTATAGGACTAACTGGTCCTGCCTGCGTGCAAACACATTGTCCCGAAACACTTCATAGGATACACTGCAACAGTGTAAGAAGAGTGTCTCAAGAGGGCTGAGGGACCAGAGGTGGCAAATCCAGGTCCAGAAAGTAAAAACCCTGCCACAGCTTTAGCCATTGATACTAGCTAGCTAGCTTCCTAGCAGAAAATCGATCACCATGGGAGCTAGTTAGCTAGCACCTGGGGCTAAAGCCAAATGGATTTGATTTGCCATCTCTGAAGGTGGCAAGTCCAGGTCCAGAAAGTAAAAACCCTTCCACAGTTTGGCTTCAGTCATTCATGCTAGCTAGCTACCTAGCTCCCTAGCAGGTAAATGAGCACCATGGGTGCTAAAGCTTTAGCTGGGGCTAAAGCCAAATGGTGACAGGGTTTTTACTTTCTGAATCTGGATTTGCCACCTCTGGAGCCTGAGGCCTGCGTGTTTACACTTGTAGTTTTATCTCATCTAGCTAGCGCCTAGCATTATAGACATTACAGTATGTTTGTGTTTTGCTTGTGTACACTAGACATTAGAAAAGCATGTATGCTGCCAGCACTTTACCCATCACCCTTTAGTTGTGGCCCTTTTTCTAAGGAATCTTCTGCTAGCAGTGGTAGTTGAGCGACTCTTTGCTAGCTGTCTCGTTGCCTTCGATATTATAAATGTGTATCAAATATCCGTATGTGTATCAAATATCCAATTGCCACATGTCCATTTCAACTGCCTCCTCTCCTGTCTTCTTTCTTTCCCTTTCACCTTCGCACTATCCTCCAGTCGTTGTCTGTGTGGCAATGATGATGCCGATGTGGTCCAGCCCACATGACCACCAGCTTCACTTTGTCCGATCCTCATCTTCACGTGTCGCTGCCGCTCCAGTACGTGAATAGAAGAAGTAGAAGAGATGTTACTCTCTACTTGTTGTCTCAGAACCAAAGCCTTGTCGCTGCTTGGGATCTTTGTAGCTGCTTCCTCTTAGGTGCCTTGTGTAGCTGACATCTCTGCGACGCAGAGTGCATGTAGGTGCATCACCGAGCAGGTGAATGTAACTATAAGCATCTCACTCCCAACAGCACTGGAAACCAATCAAAGAACAAACTGCACAACATGTTTGACCACTTGCATATAAGTTCATTCTTTGTATGTATGTTTTTTATGTTTTATATGCTGCACATGGAGGAAGACTTATTTAAATGCTGTCAACCAATGTTACAAACTGTGACTTTATTTTTAACTGATGTATTTGTTACATGAGCATCTCTATTTGGACTTGTGTTGCTGTTTGCTTATGACAGAAGCAGTTCATGTACTTTTATATCTAATTTTGTCATGTACCTCTAGTTCGGCTATGGTACTTCAACTATTTTACTATCTGGCGACAGTATTGATTTGACACTAATAAAGTGGTTTGGGATGGACGAAACACTTGCCCTTGGGATACCTGACACTGCAGAAAATGCTATTAAAGCCTCCAAAGCCATTTATGTGAATTTGGGGGTCAAACTGCACTAATTGAGCTTGGCCTAACTCTCTTGACCTGCCCAAGCCATCCAAACTGACAGCTTTCAACTTGACCGTTCAATTTTACACGTTAAATAGTGTCCTGTGTTTCTCATTGCATACGGTATATATATAAATAAACGTTGATTCAAACACAGACTTAGGTTAATAAATGTTCTGGTATTTTGTGTACAATTTTGGGGTCTTTTTTTTAAGCCTGTTTTTAATGGTTGTATGTATGCCAACAATGTACGTAGCTATGGGAAACAGTACATTTGCTTTAAAAAACTAAAATCCACAATGGGGCTAAAGTCAGATATGTTATTTTTTCTTTCAGAGCAATACCGTCATTTGTCACACAAAATAAACAACTTAATTTATCTTCTTTTCATTCCCTTGTAGATGTTGCGCTTTTCTGCTGCAATTCTCCCGTTCTCCACTGAGGGGCAGCACAGTAGTGCTGTAAGCCAAAGGGTTTTACCCAGTGTTTCTCTTCTATAGATAACCGATTTCAAGCAACGTACAACATCATGCACTATTCTTATGTACTATACTCTTATGTACTAAAGTGTAAAAAGAGATTTTACCGTACATCCTCTCTTTCTTGCTGGGAGCCGTGAAGAAGGTCACTGTTGAGAGGTGGACAGTGGGCCTTAAATCCTACAGAAGTGAATTGGTGATGACTGGGGAAAAACCCAGCAAATCTGTCATGGCATTGTCAACAACCAACCAATTAATACTGAACTGTTTTATTCAATTGGCTGCAAACTGCAGAAAAAGTGTGAAATTCCTCCTGAAGAGAAATGCTGAACACACGTTTATTATTACGCTGCGTGGATGCGTTTTCACCTGAATACTAGCAGTGGAGGTGGGTTGGGGTATCTCTATCCACATATTTATCTGGATCTGCACCAAAATGTGCCATGTCCTCTATCTGAAAAGTTGGTGGTATTTATGTCTTTTTGTTGTGTTTTAAACCTACTAATAATGTGATATAGGTAAAGAATACATCATATTAATTGGCAGTGCCAATGGTGTTTAAAATCTATGAATTAGCTGTACAATTATGCTAGTTTTCCATGAGTTTGTTTTCTTTCAGATCCCTCATCGTGACCTTGCTTGGAAGAAGAAAAAACTAGTTGTAGCCGCAGGGAAAAACTCAAGTCTGATGATTCTTTTGAATGTTTGTCTTTTAAGTTTAAATTCAACAAGGTTAAAATGTCTCCTTTATTGTTTGGCAGGATCCTCAGCCTTGCTAACTCCTCTCAAGGGAAATTGTGCAGAAACGCGCACCCCCCACCCCTTCTCTTCAAGATTGTCTTGTCTTCAGCATTCATCACTCTCTTGACACACAATGGACTCAGATAGCATACCAGACAATCTGAGTCTGAAGGATGTCTATTAGGCAAAGAGCTGAGGGTGCTGTCCAGTGTGAACAATATACAGTGTCAGTACATGTCTTCACACAACGATGCCGCCACTGAATTCTCACATGCAAGCTGCAAAGGGTTTGATAGGATATGTCTTGTGGGGGCTTTCTTTCCATTTTCAAAATATGCAGTTTTACTATTTCTCAATACCGATAAAATCAATATTTTTGGCTGTTAAAATCCTAACGTTTTTGTGTGTTTTTTTTTTTAACAAAATAGACTAGAGCCCCCTTTTGTTCAGTGTGTCAAACTCCATCCTGGCAGTGCATGATGTTATGGGGAAAACTGTCTAAAAACAAAATATGTATGTAATACCTGGTGTGTTTTCCTAATGTGTCAAAATGAGAAAAACTATTCAAAGTATCATATTACAACAAGCACCACCCCCCGGCATTGCACCGCGCCCCCCTATTTTGAGAAGAAAGTGGTAAGCACCCATTTGAATGACATTCTTAATGTGTGGAATAAAGGTCATTTTAGAGTCTAAAATCATGTCCAGGTTGTGCACATCCAAGGCTTTGATAAATCAACATACCAAAAACTATAAAAATAAATAAATAAATAGCCATTCAAAATATTTGCCGTTGCATGGAGTTGATGTGAGCATAAAATTTCTGTTTAAAAAAAGACCTAGCCAAACAGACATTATAATGAGTATCATGCCTACCAAAACTCCACTAACGCAGTATTCATCAGGATGCCGTATTTAGACTAGTGGGGGCACATAAAACATTTTGGGTTGGCTTCCCTTTTAAGTTTTGTTGTTACAATTTTGGGTTGATGCAATTTTTTTCCTTTGTAATTTTGATTAATTTTTTTTCACACTCTAATCCTACTCTGAGGTGGGATTAATTTAATGCTGATTTTCGGGATCAAACTAATCCAGATTTGGGACCAAAGTTTTGAAATGCCTAACACGGGCTCAAATCTGGATTAAAAAAAGAATAGGGATTTCAAACTCTGGATTTGAAGTTTCAAGATTAAATGTGGTTTGAAATTCCCAATTTTGGATCAAACCTGGGTTTAATCCAATCCACCAGGATTAATCTAGGTGGATTATGTTTGAAATACTGGGCCCAGATGTTCACCTGCAAGATTTTCTGGTAGGCAGCAGCAGTCATTATAATACTCGCAGCAAGTTGTCGAGATCCTGAATTAGCGAAGCAGCCCCCGACCATCACACTGCAACTGCCATCTCTACTGGTGGCATGTTGTTCTTTAGTGCAAATGTTATATTTATGCAAGATGAAATGGGCCCGCACCTTCCCAAAAACTTTGGTCTCTTGTCAGTGTACAGAGTTTTTCTCCAAATATTCAAGAAAATAAGAAATCTACTTTTTCACGGCTCTGTACATAGGATTTTATTCCCCTTAGTTTTGGAGTTTGACACAATTGCTGAAGAGGGACATATTACATTGGGCTCTGAAACTAAAGAGCCATTTGAGCCGGTTTCAAAAAAGAAACCACGGGAGCCACAAACCCTTTGGATATCAACAATAAAGATTGTCTTTCTTTTTCCTTTTTGTTTCTGCTGCAGACAGTTCAAAGTGATATGTCGGCACATCCACCATATTAGATGTGGCCATAAAACCTGTGAATAATAAAATCGAGTTAGTAGACATAATACAATCAAAAGCAATGGTTCACTATGAACCCAATGTGTTCCGGCTTGATGATGCATCTCCAAAGAGCAAGTGAACGAGGCATCTTCATTAATGGCCTCACTTTATCTATCTAATACCGTTGCGGCATTGACGTACTCAAGATGGTGTCTTTGTAAATGTACTGTAAATGTTGTCTATGGTAATACATGCCAGCGGTTTTCACAAAGACTCCATTTACGTCAACTTTCACAGTTACGCTGACGATATACAGCTGTACATTGCCATGTCTCATCCTGACTTGGGGCCTATTGATACCCTTTTAAATTGTATTTTAGATATTAAGTAATGGATGGCAGAACATTTCCTGCAGCTCAACCAGGACAAAACAAAGGTTTTAGTCATCTGTCCTGAAGATCAGAGAGAGAAACTTTTATCAAAACTACAAGATTTTAAACCCTCAAAATGTGTGAAAAACTTAGGTGTCTTTTTTTTTTTTTTTACACTGAGCTTAGCTTTATTCCTCATATTAAAAATGTAGCCAAGATCGTTTTTTACCATCTTAAGAAAATTGCCAGAGTCCGCCCGTTTCTCTCGCAGGCCAAGAGGTGCTGATACATGCTTTTATTTCGTGTCGCTTAGATTACTGTAATGCCCTGCTCTATGGTCTTCCCAAAAAGAATATTTCAAACCTACAGCTACTTCAGAATTCAGCTGCACGTGTGCTGACGGGGACCCGAGGGCACCAGTTTTAAAATCGCTGCATTGGCTCCCTGTGTGCTTCAGGATTGATTTTAAGGGGCTTTTATTAGTTTTTAACAGTCTTGGGCCATCTTGCCGGAGGGCATCAGGTCCGCAGAGTTGTTTTTAAGAGGAGGCTCAAGACCTTTTTAGTTTGGCATTTAAATGATTTATTTTCTTTTTTCTTTATTTATTTTTAATTATATTGACTTTTAGCTTTGTTTTTGCCTTTTATTCTGTTTTCTACTAGTGTTTAACTGTTTCCTTTTAGCGTTTAACTGTTTTAATTTAGTTGTTACTAAGTTTTTAGCTCCAGTGTTTCCTCATGGGGGAGCCTCTGCACTGGGAGGGATGGCTGGTCTTCTCCTACGGTTGCGGTCGTCCCGGAGGCCCCTTGGTCGTGGGGGACTGTGGCGTGCTTCACTTTGTGTGGGGTGGGCCGCGGTCAATCTGGGCCGGATGGCATTGCGCCCTGTGGTGGTTGGCCATCATCCCTCTCAGTGTGGATGAGCACCTCCTGGGTGCCTTTCCTCACAGGGTTTTTCTGTGCCCCGCCATTTTTGTGGTGTGTGTGTGTGTGTGTGTGTGTGTGTGTGTGTGTGTGTGTGTGTGTGTGCGTGCGTGCGTGCGTGCGTGCGTGCGTGCGTGCGTGCGTGCGTGTTTGTGGGTATGATCATGGGGATGTTTGGGGGAGGGATGGGATATCTTTTTATTGTACTATGGATGTTTTAATTGTTCAGCACCTTGAGTTGCATTTTAATGTATGAAAGGTGCTTTATAGATAAAGTTTAATTTGATTTGATTTGACTATTAGCCGTGTCCAAAATCGTAGGCTCCATTCTCCAAAAGCCAAATTCAAAGGCCACGACGTAACTTCCAGTGCGCCTCGACTGCACTCCAGTGTCTAAATTCATGTGGCCTTCCAATCCAGCCTTTAAATCTGGCCTTCAATTCCATGGCAACGGGTCCTAACGGAGGCTGCTTCGGAGCACACTTTCATAACCTACATTGCTCCACTTTTCTTCCATGCATGTGTTCCATATTTCCAATAGATCTTTCTGCTTCGAAGCTTCATGCAGAAGAGGCGAGTCATTGCTGGACAATTATTTGTCTTTATCGAGGCTCAAAAGACTTGATGTAATTATCATTTCAAAGAATGTAGTGTTTAATAATTATTTCATCATTTATGAACAGGGGGAGACTGACAGAACTTTTACCAGGCACAAGCGACCTCTCATTGCTGGACAATTACTTTGTGCCTGTCCAAATTGGGCACGGATTTATGCAGTCCATGGAGTATACATGTTACAGGTTATTTAAGTTCAACACATGAAAACACCTTTAAAAATGCTTTTACTACTTTGTGATGCATCTAATCTAACCTTAGAAGCAATACTGTGTACGACATTTATTGCACTTCAAAGTTTAACAAAACTAACAAAAGAAAACAAAAGTCCAGAATCAAAGAAACAAACCCTACACTTACGTTTTAGATATAGGCTGCGTTCAGACTGCATGGATGTCCGGTTCCAATCTCAATCCTCCTCAAATCAGATTCACGCTGTTTTTACCATTAAGTGTCCAAATACGATCTAACCCGGTTGGGACTGGGCCAAATTATTGACCCATCTGATAGGTTGCTGGAGCAACAACATCAAACGGAGGCATCACCCAGCACGTGTAGTTTGACGTCACATTATGGAGGCATTTTATACTGCGTCACGCTCTCCGAGGGTTAATGCGTTGAGTTTTTTCTTTTTTTTCTTCTTTTTTTCTCTTCTTTTTTCTTTTTTTATGACCATATGGCTATCACTACAACTGGACAATAATTAGCTGTTTCCAGTTGTGCATGCGCAGAACTGATGGGGTAGCAGAAGAGAGGCTTAAAGGTGCATTGTGAAGTTAAAGCTTGCCCTGATGAGTAAAAAGAGCCCTGACTTTTTGACTGTGACTGCGCCGATCAGCTTGTATCTTCCCTTTCTTGAGGGTGGGGAGGGAGGGGTGTAGTGGTGGACGGTGAAGTCATGCTCGTCCCTGTGTACATTTAGTGTTGTGTTAGCTAGCATACGAGGGATTGGGCTGGAAACTGAAAAAAATAAAAATAATTAATTACCAGTTGTCCAGCTCAGACTCCAAGAAAACTGAAAAAATGTAAGAGTTTATTCAAGCACACGTAGTCGCACGCGCACCATGCACGAGCTTGACACAGCAGTTACGCTTTAGGCCAGAGGTGGCAGTCGTGAGTAAAAAAATGACAAACTCCACAATGCATCTTTAAGCGTTTGAGTAAGTCACGTAAACTGTCATTGTATTTCCGGTTGCGCATGCGAGGAACCGACGGGATAGCAGCGTTGTCTAGGCGTTTGATTGCCGTAGCATGCGAAGAATTAGTTGGCCAGGTGGAACTGTGATCTGGTGCATTAAGTTTAATGTCATGTAGAGTGACGTCACGGACAGTCAAATCCGATCTGTTGGCTGGAACTAGAACAGAAGGATTGCAACAATCTCAGACTTTCAGATTTACTCTTTATTACAACATTGATTAAGTGACACAATTGTTTTAAAAAAAACAATGATTTCCTCCACCCTGACCGCCTGGTGGAAGGCACTCGGAATCACAAAATCACAATTGGAGTTCTGCATGATCCCGATTTTCAACTTAACAATCAATCGTTTTATTTAGGTGTGTGGGAGCAGAAAGGAATTACACATCTCCACCATCTTTTCTCAGATATGTTTATATCATATACATCCTTGCATTATAAAAAAAAATAAAAAACAGATTTTTTTTTTTTTACATTATCTGCAAATTAAAAATATGATAAAGAAACAAATTCCGTACGCTCCAACCTCCTGTTTTAGCTAAAGATATTACAAAGCTTTCTCCGACAACAACAAAAAATCTCTCAAAAATATATAAGTTACTTTCATATACTGATAAAATGTCTTCACCCATCTCGAAATGGGAGACAGACTTGTCTAGCTCCAGAATCTGACTTTTGGACTCGTTTGTGAAAACGTATTTAAAATGACAAAACACACAAATGTACAACTTATCCAATATCAAATTATTCATAGAACATACATTACTCAATACATGATGAAGAAAATGGGACTCTCAGACTTCGACATTTGTCTCCAGTGTTTACAAAACACTACAGACAATTTTTTTTCATGCTTTATGGTTATGCACTCCGGTTATGTATTTCTGGACTAAAGTCTTAGAAAAACTTTCCGCTATCTTGGACTGTAGGATACCTTTATCTCCAAACTTGTGTTTGCTAGGTGACCTAAGAACAACTGACTTACCACATAAACAATTTCAATCTACACTTGTAGCCCTTACTATCGCAAAAAAAACAATTCTTGTTAACTGGAAAAATAAACAAACTCTGAATATCAACCAATGGTTAACCTCCTCATAAATCACATTTTAATCGAAAAAATCTCTGCTTCGAATAAAAAACAAATATCAAAATTTATGCAAACATGGTCTACGTACTAAATCTGGTAACTTGATTCTGCCTGTAAGCTAGAGCCTCCACACAGCTATAACTTATATTGCTGCTCCTGTATTTGGCAATTTGGAACTAATGGCTGTGTTTTTATAGTCAGGAACCCAGTTGCTGCCAGCAGGATCGAGTTGACCACATCCAATGACATCTTACAGTCACCAATTCCTCAAGACTCACTTCCAATGGAAAATAAGGGTTAAAATTCAGAATCACTGCATGCTTGTTGGTTAACTTTCTAGATGCTGTCTCCCCTTGCCGGATGAGGGCGGCTCTGCCCCTCTGTTAGCTGCTGGGTGGCGGCTGCGTCTCGGCAGTTTCCTGGGTCTCATGGGGGGTGCTGCGTTGGGGTGCTCTCCCTGGCGTCGGGCGGTCCGTCGCTCTGCGACTTACCTTACGACTTACCTCTCTACCTCTCACCATTCCTCCTCCTCCCCCCTCTCCCTGCTGCCCTGCCGCCGCCCCTTCCCCTTCTTGTCGTCTCCTCCCCCCATCCCGTCCTGTCCCCCTCCCCTGTCCGCCTTCCTCCCCTTCCCTGCGGCGGGGGCTGGGTTGTGGTGGGTGGGTCATGGTGTGAGCGGGGCTGTGGGCCGGTGGGGTGCCTGGTAGGCCTGCCGTGCCTGTTTCTGCTGCGTTGGGCTTGGGGCATCTACTTAAATTCTGAAATTCAAACACAATCACGCGTCCGTCTGGACACCATATGCAGGATACTCCTCCAGTGATGACGTAATGGTCGCAGCTCGATGACGACACGTGACTGCGCGTGAACCGTCAGTCTGTCAACAACAATGGCGAATAGCCGTGTCGTAGTCGTTTTGCGCAGACTCCTTAGCTTGCATATGCTTTTGCAGAAAAATATTTTGCTTCTTTATTCCCATGTACAACTTGTACTTCAATCACCCGGCATTGTCACTTCTTCTGTGTTCGTCTTTGTCATGTTTTTTTGATACATGCAAAGCCATGTTTGTTCTGTAGATTGCAATAAAGTTAGAAAAAAAAAGTGTTCGTCTTCCTCGCTGATTTTTCTTCTACGCTTTCCGTTAACTCCCTGTGGCTGCGCTACCAGACTTGGCATATACATTACAGCCTTTAAATGTCCTCAGCATCTTCTTTTGGACACACGCAAGTATTGAAATGAGATTTGTTTGAGGAATGAAGCCGGCTTTACTTTCGTCTGAAGGAGCTGATTGGTAGACACAAAGGACACGGCTGACAAGAACAGGTGGACACAAAACCATATATATAAATGTGAAGTTGCTTAAAACAGTAGTCTTAACATTATGTGTATTTTAAAGAATATCCTGTATATATTTTTATGTTTTTATATTATCAACTGTTGTTTAGAGGCGCTGCTCAACCTTCTCTAATGTTTTGTATTTTTCTATGACGTATGAAAACAGAAACTTAACCATGATTTGTATGAAACGAAACTTAACTGTAATAAAAGCGACGAGGTGGTCGGGGGAGGACAGAGAGAGTCGGAAGGAGCCGAGCGTGAGTTAAGGTCTCGCGCCTCCTCTCCTCTCCCAGCCGCGGTTGCAATAAAACAAAGCAACAGCTTCTGCCTCCTTTTTCCTTGGTGCACGGTCAGTAACTAAGGGGATCTGTAATATCAGACCCAACATTTAATTGGTGCCGAAACCTGGGACCTGCATCTGGACGGACGACCGCCGCCGAACCGAGGACACCGAGAATCTGTCGACAGCGTCTCCCCTTGCGTGACGGGTCTCGTCGCTCCGGCCACGGCCGTTCGCCCGGACACCGGGTCCTGCGAACCAGACCGGCACCGAGGACTAACAGGTATTATGCTGTTTAATTATCACGATTTACACAGAAGTTTGAAAAAGGGAACACTAAATATACTGAAGAAGTAAGAGAAAAATAGAAAAGTGGGGAGTAAAAGAGAAGCGCTTGGGCGTTGGCCCGTGAAGAAGAGAAAAAAAACCCATGGTATATATGATCCGGGCATCAAAGGGATCACGGTTTTATTAGATGAGATCCAAAATACTTTTATTGACTAGTTTTTAACTTGTTAAAAAAAAGTGTCGTTTTCGGGTGCCCGGGTAGAGGAAATTAAACGTTGCCGTAAATACGTAATAATTTACACCTCCCCACTCATTGTTTACCAAAATATCTGTGTTCAATATAACTAAGATTTATTAGGTCAGAACAGAACTGACTGCGATTAAAAATAATTGCCTAAAACACAAATCATGGTTTTAAATTAGAAAGTGGTGCACCACAGAAAAGACTAAGTGTGTGTGTTTGTGTGTGAGTTTATGTGTGTGTGTGTGTGTGGTTGTGTGCGTGTGTTTTTGTGTGGGTGTGTACTTTGTGCGTGTTTATGAGATAAGGTTAGAAGGGAGTAACTGCTGCCCGCTCGGGAATAGATACAATGGGCCAGTCATTGAGAAAAGAAATAGAACAACACCAGGATGTTAAATTTATTGCAAGCTTTGACGCTAATGCGTGCAAGTATCTGGAATCCTGGGTGACCAAGTATGATTTTAACCCGTCTTTGAGAGATGTCAGGAACAAAGAGGAAGTTAAGAAAAGTTTAGTGGAGAAAAGAGCAAAGAAGATTAAAAAGGGAAAGAATGTAGAAAAATTGGAAGCACAACTACGTGCTGTTGAAGTGTGGATAAAACAGTGTAAAATGAGGACAGAAAGCATTTTGGAAAGTGAAAAAAGAAAAAAGGAAAAGACAGAAAGAAAAGTGTACCAGATGAAGATAAGACCAACGGAAGAAACCGGCGCCAGACGAAGAGACAACGGAAATGCACCGGCTGAAGTGCGACAGCAAAATGATCCAGAAGAGGAAGTAAACGTCAACCAACAGTGGGAACCGCCTACCCCGTCTACCTCCTCCCCAAATTCCACCTCCACGAGTTTTGGGGACGGAGCCTCCCCTCCTATTGGAAGCCGTACAAGATCAAACAAACCAACAGCAGACGTCCTGGCTGCAACAACAAAATTATACCCAGACATTCAGCAGGTGGCAGCATATCCCATGGTAGCTGTAGCCAACCCAGCTTATGGAATGCCAAATCCTGGTCAACCTGCTCATCCACAGACCTTGCTGCTCTATCGCCCATGGACCGAAGAAGAAAAAGTAGCCGCATGCGCATCAGTTCCTCCCATTGAAGACAACGTTGAAAAATGGGCAGCTGCAATTAGAGAACTACATGGATCCTATCACCTCAATGGCAATGAATTACTAAGCGTCCTACGTCTGACCGCAGGACATCGAGTTGGAAGATTCCAAGGAGCATTTGCTCCAGCCAACCAACGAGGCCAAGTCTACCAACCAGGCCAAGAACTAGACAACGCCCTAAATACTCTTTTAGAAAGAGCCATCGCAGTGTTCAAGAAACCACCTGATTTAACTAAAGTCCGCCAATGCCGCCAAGAACCTGAAGAAAGCGCACAAAAATATGTGGACCGCCTCCAAGACGTACTGAAACTACATGGTGTCATCGAAGAAAGCACTGAGGCACAAAGCACATACCAAACATTACTGCGGGCAACATTCCTGGATGGACTAGTGGACGGTACAGTCAATTTTATCAAGAAACATTACCACACCTGGAGAACTGCCCCGGTGAATGATCTCGTAGCTTGGGCCTCACACGCTGAAGACCTAAAAAGACAAAAAGCGCAATCATCAGTCTTCAATGCCATGCACACATTTTTTCAACATGCCTCTCCTCCACCTTCTGGACCAATTTACTACCAAAACCAACCCAATCGGGGTAGAGGACGTGGACGCGGAAGAGGAAGAGGCCGACCAGCCACCAGACAGGATGTGTGCTACAATTGTGGCAAGTACGGCCACTTCGCCCGAGATTGCCGCTCCAAACAAAAAATTGAGACCCCAAGATCTGACCACTGGGATCCAACCGAATGACGCGAGCAGGAAAGGTCAAGTGATGAAAACCCTGATGACACCAGAACGATCGTCGAGGTGCTTGACCTGACAGTCCTGTTTAGCCAGATGTCCTCTATTGACCCAGCAGTAAGAAAACTAGGCTTAGGGCCATTTACTACAACATTGAAATTCATTGTGGATTCAGGAGCACAATCCTCCGTGATCACTGATCTACCAACAGGTGTCAAATTGTCAAAAAGCACAATAATGGTCATAGGAGTGGGAGGTAGACCAGCCATCCATTACTTTACCGAACCACTGACCATTATTGATGAAGACGGAACAGAATACCCAGATCAAACTTTCGTTTACGTGCCTCGTTGTCCTGAAAACCTCATCGGACGAGATTTGATAAAAGCCATGAGCCTTGTATTAATGATCGAAGGCTCTAGCATGGTCGTGACAAAAAGAGGACAAGAAACACCAATGCAGATGTTAGTACTAGAAGGAAAAGACAAACCACGCCCATTCTACAGTCTGGATCCGATCCAAAAAGGTCCAACATCAGTAACAAACAATCTGCAACAGATGCCAGAACAAATCCTACCAAATTCAAATTGGGTGCCCCAAACCACGTACCCACTTCACTCCACCATCCGCTTCGCCCCGAACAAAGAGGACAGAGACTTCTTTGATCAATGGTCCCGATTGACAACCATGCGGGCCCAAATAAAGGACCTAATTTGGGACGAACAGGCAGGATGGATGGCAGCCACAGTAATCTTTCCAGATTACATATATGCATTAACCACATATGAAGGCTTTGGCATTCCCTTCCACATTTCACTGGCAAAACCAACAGGCTGGAGATGGAAGGACATAGGATCAAAAATAAGAGATGTAACATGGTCCGAACAACGACTTCCGTGGACCCCATGTCAAGATGGAAGATTTAAACGCATCATGTCATCAGGAAACGTGGTCTGGAGGAAAAAACTCAACTGGGTGACAACATTTGTCCCCAGCACCCACCTAAGTACATGACATCCGGAGGAAACCACGATCCTGGCACTAAAAGACGCCATGGATCAAATACCACCTCAGCTGTGGTCAGCGTCAAAAACCGATGTGGGCCTAATGACCACAGCCACAGAAGTAACAATTGAACCAAGAACAAACTATCGCCCACGAATCAATCAATACCCACTAAAACCTGATGCCAAAGAAGGAATCACACCAGTAATCATGAACATGGTAAAAGCTGTAGTGCTCATAGAAGCCCCCAAGGTAACTTGTAACACTCCAATCTTTCCAGTAAAGAAAGCAGACACCACGACCTGCCGAATGGTCCACGACTTAAGAGCCGTAAATCAGGCAGTAAAACAGAGAGCCCCCTGCGTCCCCGACCCCCACACTCTACTCAATGCGCTGAAGCCAGAACAGAAATGGTTCACAGTAATTGATCTAAGCAACGCCTTCTTTTCCATCCCATTGCACGAGTCTGCCCGTCATTGGTTTGGTTTCACCTTTAATCAAAAGAAGTACACCTATACGAGACTACCCCAAGGCTATGCAGAGAGCCCCACCATTTTCTCTCAAGAAATCAACAACTGTCTGAGCCTCCATGAACACAGTGAAACCACTCAAATCTTGATTTACGTAGATGACATTCTCATCGCCAGTCCAACCAAAGAAGAAAATCAAGAAGAAGCAGTGAAACTGTGTCAACACCTGGCAAAGACAGGAAACAAAGCCTCACTGACCAAACTACAGTGGACTCAGACCGAAGTAGTTTTCTTAGGTCACATCATATCGGCAGAAGGAAGAAAACTAACCTCTGATCGGAAACAAACTATCCTTGATGCCCCCAAACCAAAGACCAAAAGACAGATGATGGCCTTCCTAGGCCTAGTGAACTTTTGCCGTCTATGGGTTCTGGACTTCGCCGAAATAACGCAACCACTGGTGGATTTAATCCAAAAAGAAGACCGACCAGTCATCCCCCGCAGTCTGTTCCACGCAGTAGCCACATTGAGTCATGGGAAGTCCCATGTCTCAACAGGAGGGATGATATCTATGGTAGAACAGACAATGACAATACCACAGGGCTTACAAACCTATTTTAAAACTTTTTGTAGGTCATGTATGGTGTGTTGTCGTCACAATGCTCAGGGAAACTTAAGACCACAGAGAGGGAAATGCCCAGTGGGCTCCTACCCATTTAAAGTTTAACACATGGACTTTATTGAACTACACAGAAGTGGTCAGCACAAGTACTGTTTAGTGTTAGTAGACTCACTAACTAAATGGGTTGAACTTGTTCCTTCAAAACATCCAAACGCCCTCACAGTAGCTAAAGCTATTTGTAAACACATAATACCAGAACATGGCATTCCACGAGTCTTGTGGAGTGATAACGGTAGCCATTTTGTAAATACCATCGTTGACAATATGGCCATCCATTTAAAATCAGCCATGGTCAGACAAAACAGGAGAGGCAGATCCACTGACTAAATGGTTATGTGACTTGTTTAAAGAACGGACTGTGTCAAGAGCAAATGATCTGCCCTCTACTTCTCTTCCTCCTGCACAGGAAACGGTGACCCCGGGTGACCTGGTGTTGGTGAAGGTGATAAAAAGGAAAACATGGTCGAGCCCACGCTGGGACGGCCCATTCGTTGTTCTCCTGACCACACCCACCGCTCTCAAAATCGCTGAGAGACGTGGATCCACCAGAGTCACTGCAAAAAGGTCACCGAACTCAGATAAGGGATTACCCCCTGATTCTTGTCAAAAAGAAGAAGAACAAAGGAGAAGATGACCCTTTTTCAGACATTGTTTGGACTTTGATCATTATAATGTTTATCTTATTATGTGTTATTTGTTCCTGCTGTATTGTCCCAATGTCTAAGAGATTAGTTGCCCGTATGTTCGTGGCCCAGATGTATCAATATAACTTACTACGCGTAGAGGATTATGTTGACACTGTGGAGACCGACACAAAAGTGTGACCCTCATCTTATTGTGTTTTCCTAATTTCAAATTCAGTTCCATTCTCAGACCAAGAGGTTCTCGTCACCGTGCGGTGGGGGAGTTATGGAATTTTTCCCTTAAGTTAAGGGTTTTCGCCATTTCCTGAGAATGGTTCAAATGTTGTGAGTCTATTAATGAAGTAATACTGAGAAAACTTAATTGTTTTAGTATTTACTGATGTCCTTTTAAATCCACAACAGGAGGGAATGTGAAGTTGCTTAAAACAGTAGTCTTAACATTATGTGTATTTTAAAGAATATCCTGTATATATTTTTATGTTTTTATATTATCAACTGTTGTTTAGAGGCGCTGCTCAACCTTCTCTAATGTTTTGTATTTTTCTATGACGTATGAAAACAGAAACTTAACCATGATTTGTATGAAACGAAACTTAACTGTAATAAAAGCGACGAGGTGGCCGGGGGAGGACAGAGAGAGTCGGAAGGAGCCGAGCGTGAGTTAAGGTCTCGCGCCTCCTCTCCTCTCCCAGCCGCGGTTGCAATAAAACAAAGCAACAGCTTCTGCCTCCTTTTTCCTTGGTGCACGGTCAGTAACTAAGGGGATCTGTAATATCAGACCCAACAATAAAAACTAACAAACTTTCTCTCTCTCTCTCTCTCTCTCTCTCTCTCTCTCTCTCTCTCTCTCTCTCTCTCTCTCTCTCTCTCTCTCTCTCTCTCTCTCTCTCTCTCTCTCTCTCTCTCTCTCTCTGTCTCTGTGTGTGTTCTCCACCATCAACCACTCAGCCTAAAAGCTTGTTGCGCTTTCCTGACTTTCCTTAAAAAAAAAAAAAGAAGGTACAATCAGTCCTGAACCGCAAAGAGCAGGATTGTGTTAGTGGTCGCAGTTCTCCATAAAACCTCTTCAAAGCTTGAACTGAGGTTAAAGGTCACCACTTGCCATATGCAGGATACTCCTCCAATCAGAGGCGTAGCTTGCCATTAGGCAAACCAGGTAATTGCTTGGGGCCCTCTAGTCAGAGGGGCCCCCAGAGTGCCAACAGATTTCACACAAACCGCATATCTCATTCTTTCAAATTAGGAGTGCCAAGGTGCAATGACAGTTAACCGTCTCAAATTCCATAAAGGGCTCCCACGAGCCAAACTTGCCCCTCCCCCACTTGTTGCTCATAGAGATGCAGCTTACGTGCGCTAGTGTAAACAAATAGGGTGACAGGAGATTCTCAGACAAGACTGACTGGATGAAGAGGAGCTATCAATCTGGGAGTGAAAAACGAAAGAAAAAAAGTCAACGAATCAAACGAGTACAGAGTGAGATCACTGAATTGTGAACATAAAGCCTAATAACTGTTTTTGCACAAGCCAAATAAAGGAAGCACCACTTTTGAAATTGGCTCGAACATATGTTGAATTGATGTTGAATCACCCAAGTTTTGACTTTTGCACAGTTTAATAACTTTAATATTGAATATACAGTGCAGGCCATAAGTTTGGACACACTTTCTTATTTAATGCATTTGCTTTATTCTCATGGCTGGTTACTTTGTAGATTCTCACTGAAGGCATCAAAACTATGTATGAACGTACTGTGGCGGATACCCTTACCACCACCATCTAATGTCAGTATTGTTTTAAATTTACTTTAGCTTAATTAATTAATTATTTAATATTTTCAGTTAATATTAAGTAAGTAGTTTTGTTTGGAGACATTTTTTCTAAGGGGTGAACGTGAAGGTGGGAGGAGTGAAGATCTAGCATCTGCCAATGTTCAAGACTGGAGGGGGGAATGTATTTGTTTAATGATTTGTTTAGAGTATTGCTTTTTGTTAATTTGGTTTAAATGCACTGTAGTTTTCACTTGTTAGTGTTGATATATTTTTGTTGATTTGTCCTATAGAATTAAGTTGGTCATTTTGTTTGATTTGTAGTCATACCTCCCTCTAGGTTGGTCCACCCCTATTTAAGTTACCTGAGTTTTTTTTCTGAAGGTCAATCCAGTTTAATTTGTGTTATGTTAAGTTGACCTCTTTTAAATTGGACCCAAAACCTTAGCTACTACTTGATGTTGGAATTTTTTGTTAAATCTTTTTGCTCTGATTTGATTAAATGGAATCTTTTTTTAGCTACTAGTTGATGTTGGATTTTTTTGTTAAATCTTTTTGCTCTGATTTGATTAAATGGAATCTTTTTTTTTTTTTTGAAGCACCTGTGTCGTTGTCCATGTTTGGTCCACTAAAATACTTAACAAAAACAAATAAATAAGTGAAATAACTGGAAACATTTTATATTTTTTATGTTTTATATTATTGATTCTTCAGAATAGCCATCAATTGTTTTGGTTACTTTTTTGCATACTCTGGGCATCCTTACATCTGAGAACTCCTTAAAAACTGTTGGAAAACCCTTCCAGATGACTATCTTTTGAAGCTCATCCAGAGAATGCCAAGAATATGCACCAAAGTAATCAGAGAAAAGGGTGGCTGTTCATTTATGTATTTATTGTATTATATTCACCTTTTTTATTAAGTACATAACTCCACATGTGTCCGATAGTTGTCATAGTTTTGATGCCTTCAGTGATACAATGTACATAGTCATGAAAATAAAGCATAGTATTGAATGAGAAGGTGTGTCCAAACTTTTGGCCTGTGCTGTATTTCATTTTTGGTTCCAAATTTTGTTTGTTTAAATAAATGTAGGCTCCTATGTGCACTTTACTATTGTATCACTGTTTTTATTTTGTTTCAACAAGTTATTTGAATAAAGCACAATTCATGTTGATTATTTAAGATGCAGATGTGCAATTTTAAAATATAACAACATAGATCTGACGAATGGTTGTCTGCCGTGCCCAGGGCCCCAATCCCTTTTTGCTTGGGGCCCCTGGGCACCCTTGCTACTGAAGAGGAATAAAATTATTTGTCCTCTTTGCGTGTTCCAAAATTTGAAGACAGATTTAATGTAAGAAAAAACACCTTTGCAAAAATGATTTAATAAAAAAAACAGAGATCTCTGGACATCGTGACAGACTCCAAACATCACATAACAGGTGGAATTTCAGAGTGCCGAATGTGTGTCTTCCGCGTGTAAAATGGCTTCTTATAGTTAAACAGACCGCCTCTCTTTCATTTGTAGACAAAACATACTCTCTGGGTACTTTTCCGTGAGCGATGGCGAAAACAGAGTCAGGGTCAGGGGTGTGTGTGTTCGAGACAGATTCTGTTCTCAAGGACCAAATGTGTGTTTTCGCACAGAACACTGAGAAGGAATTTTTAGACCAAACAATATGTTCCAGCTTAAGGTCAAATTATACTGAGTTCAACACTACCTCACATCTACAAAACATTTCGACATGGTTAATATAAAGAATTAAAATGTTAATAATGTATAACAATGGTTAATATATGAAAATAAATAATTTAAATGTTAATAATATCTAACACTACGCCACTGCCTCCAGTGATGACGAAATGGTCGCAGCTCGATGACGACGCATTGTCGCAGATTGATGACGTTTGCGCCAATTCCCGCATGACTGCGCGCGAGCCGTCAGTCTAACAACAACTATGGCGGATAGCCATGTCATAGTCGTTTTGCGCAGCCTCCTCAGCTTGCTTATGCTTTTGCAGCAAAATATTTTGCTTCTTTATTCCCACGTAATTCAATAAAGTTAGGGAAAAAAAGTTTTGTCTTCTTTGCTGATTCTTCTTCTACGCTTTCCGTTAACTCCCTGTGGCTGCGATCCAGCGCCACTCCAGACTTGGCATATACATTACAGCCGTTAAACGTCCTCAGCGTCTGCTTTTGGACACACGCAAGTCTTAAAATGCTTCTGTGTGTATGAGATTTGTTTGAGGACTGGCTTTACCTCCGTCTGGACGGGGCCTCAGTTTTTTTGGGTTTAATTAAATCCCTCTTTTGACTACACCTCTGCCTCCTCGCCCTGCTTCCCTGCACTTGGGTCTGCAACCACCACTACCACCCGACACTTGTTATCTTCATACATTCAGGGACATATTGTCAGGCCTGTGTGCCTATCAAATCACACCAAGGTAACATATACGCCCAAAGTGTGTTTCTCAGCAGGGTAAAGTCTGGGTTTTGAGGAGTAAGGGGAAAAAAAACCCTGAAAGACATCCTACTGTGCATATGCACAAACATATACACACACGCACACACACATTCAAACTCTACTGTCTGACCAGGTCAAAGACGATGCTTGTGCAACGACTTGGAGGCTCACAGTAATGACTTCCATAATGTCTTCCTGTGGAGAAGGAGAGCAAGCGAGGGCGCGGAGGAAAGCGAGTGAGCACTTTCCTGGCCTCCTATTGTCACTCACCCTGCAAGAGCTTTTAGTCTTCGCCTCCAACTTATCGGCCGAGCAGCCGCGTGGGGAGGACAGTGGAGAGCTCTGCATGAGTAGGGGGCAATTGGTACTTCAAAATGGAGGCTTGCGGCGGTGTCTGAGAGGTCAAAGCTTCAGTCGATTACAACCACCCCACCTTGTCCCTTTTTTTTTCTTCTTCTTCTTTTTTTGCTATTGCTGCAACTCATTCTCACTTGAACTATTGATCTGCATCAGTTCATATCTTTACTGGTCAAGGAACCAAAGTATGTGCTCCAATTGGACCACACACACATCATCACATCACTTCATAAATTGATTTGATTTAAAAGTGCAAATCTATAATTTTCCTTTCCAAATACTCGGGACTTCAAGTTTTGTGCATTTATACACAATCAGTGTGTTCAGTTAAAATGCACTATTGTAGACGATATGGAAGTAAAATTTTAATGTTTTGTTTAAGGATAGTGCCTCCATCCATCCATTTTCTTTGCTGCCTGTCCTCATTCAGGTCACATGTGAGCTGTAGCCGATCCCAACTGACTTTGGATGAGAAACAAGATAGACCCTGGATTGGTCACCAGTCAATTCAGGGTGTATCTTATTTTTGCAATGTGGGGAAAATAAGCCGGAGTACCTGCAGCAAATCCATGTAAGCACTTTGAAAACATGCAAACTCCACACTTGGGGCCTGAATCAAGATTCAAACCCAGAACCTAATAACTGAAGCAGTCGTGTTAATCACCATGCTGCAAAATGTGCATCTTGTTGATCGTTTTTTATTTTATTTTGTCTTTTTACGGCTAAAATTGTTGGCATCCTGAAAAATAATAATTACAAATTCAAAAAATGATAGCACCCTTGGAAAAGATTGCAAATTATTTGACCGTAGGGACATGTTAAACAAAGGTGTGTCAGGAAATTAACATCACGTGTTGTCAATGTTGTTTTCAGTCAGTCTGTCATTTGAAAAGTTGAAGAGTAGTCACTGTGTTTGCTATCATGCTGAGACTAAGATATAGTGGCTGTGAACAGCCTCCACACGCTTGTTGGAATACTAGCTTTTTTAAAAAAGAAAAGAGACCAGTTTAAACAATTTCCAAACTTTTTCCACTATTAACTACATTGATTTTTTTTGTGTCTCTTTAATAGGAAATTAAAAATAAACGACTGATATCATGTGTTTGCATGTGTCTTATAATTGGTGATGCGGCCTGATTCTGAATGAACAAAATCACATTCAAATTCATGTTGAGTGGCAGCTAGCACACAACCGCCACCATTTAAAGTCCCTCTGATTATCCCCAAATTAAGTTAAGGTGTTCTACTTGTCATGTTGTTGGGCATAAGGATTCAAGTGACACGTCGTTGAGCAACTGGATCACATTTATTAGTTTTCTGCGTGTTTCAACAAAGAAAAAAACAAGCTCGTGTACAGCCACTTTTGCACATCCGATTCGGCCTTTCAAAATAAAACAACATGTACTTAAAGAGATTACACCACACTACTAGGTTTTTTCCCCCTAAAGTTTTGCTTTCTAGCTGAATCCTGAATGTTTTGTGCTCACATAGACTGCTATTTGGAAGTGTTCCCCTAACCCAAACCTCTACATCCCTCCACCTTGCCAAAGATCCCAGTTCCAGCTGGCGAAAAACAGTCTCAAAGCATTCTGTTTCCACCATGATGCCTCTTTGTAGATAAAAATGTTCTTTTGGTCATGAGCATTGTTGTGTTAGCACCAAACATGCCTTTTGGAATTATGGCCAAAAAGTTCAACTTTGCTTTGTTTGTTTTTTTTTTTTTGTTTGTTTGTTTTTTTGGGGGGGGGGGGGGGTGCCCAGTTCTTATGATAATGTCACCATTGTGCCATATTTTGTCCACTTGATGATGACTGTCTTCTGTCTTCTCATTGTTTTTGTACTTTTCTCTTGACTGATACCTTTGAACAGTGAGAGCCCTGTGACGTTGTGGAAGCCCCCCTGTCCCGAGAGATGTGACTACAAATGTAAGGGAAGCCTACTAAGTCAGGTGAAAATTTGGGGGGATAAATATAGTCTCCTTTAATGGTGATAGGTCTGTGCTGACTGATATGTAACATGAGTTTAAATGTGATTGGTTAATTCTGAACACAGGTAGATCCCCAGTTATAGGAAGGAGTGCACAATTTTGAAACCCCATTATCTTAGTTGTTTCTTTTTACTTCTCTCAAAAAGATTTTTGGTTTCCTCAATGGAGCTGTGCAGTTTATACAATGCCACATGAATGACGGCAAAAGCGTTGAACTTATTTATCTTGAACTATTATTTAATTTATGAATTTATTTTTTTCTAAAACCTGGCATTCGAACAGGGGTGTGTAGAATTGTTATATCCACTGCATCTGCCAATGTGACTGCAGCGTAAATGGACACATGGAAATAGATAAAAAATGAAGTCATCCACTATTTGACCCAACTTTAAACTTTCATTTATTTAGTTTTTAAGGTTTTTTTGTTGTTGTTTTTTTTTGGGGGGGGGGGGGGTGTTATAA
Source organism: Vanacampus margaritifer (assembly GCF_051991255.1). Classification (NCBI taxonomy): domain Eukaryota; kingdom Metazoa; phylum Chordata; class Actinopteri; order Syngnathiformes; family Syngnathidae; genus Vanacampus; species Vanacampus margaritifer. Next base: position 36,591,394 of record NC_135432.1, on the reverse strand, counting down.
GAAATGAGCCATTGTTGGGGGGTGGTTGAGGTGCAAAACGAATACACACAAAAAAAACATTTTGTACAAAAGGACCCATGTTTTGGAGTTTTGTGTTGGGTGAAATTAACCCAAGCCAATCCCCCCCCCCCACCACCACCATTTTTTACTTTGAAAACAGTTGGGTTAGTTTTAATCCAACAGTTATTAAAGTCTAATTAGACCCACTTTTCTGGGTCGTTTTGTGCAAAACAACAAATTTCTTCAGAAAGTTAGGTAAATTGACCTAAGTAGTGGATCAGTCCCTTTTTGACCCAAATTGAGTAATTAAGTTCACCCCTCGTATCCATCCATCCATTTTCTTAGCCGCTTTTCCTCACAAGGGTCGCGGGGGGTGCTGGAGCCTATCCCAGCTGGCTTCAGGCAGTAGGCGGGGTACACCCTGAACTGGTTGCCAGCCAATCGCAGGGCACACAGAGACGAACAACCACACTCACAATCACACCTAGGGACAATTTTGGAGTGTTCAATTAACCTGCCATGCATGTCTTTGGAATGTGGGAGGAAACCGGAGTACCCAGTGAAAACCCACGCAAGCACGGGGAGAACATGCAAACTCCACCCAGGAAGGCCGAAGCCCGGACTCGATCTCACGTCCTCTGCACTGGGAGGCGGACGTGCTAACCAGTCAACCACCGTGCTGCACCCCTCGTATCCCCACATGTAAAAACATCCATCCATACGAACTCACCCACACACATGTACACAGACATAATTAGGTGACAGTGTGGTTCCATTGTCAGGTTGAAATTGAGCACCGGATAGCTACAAACTCCACACAGAAAGTCCACTGTCCTGTCTTATGTGAACAAGAAGCTCCTCATTTTATTTCACAAGGGTCATATAATCGCATCCTGTAGTTCATCTCCTTTTATGTCAGGATGATTGACAGCTGACAAAAATAAACGGGGATGTGGAAGATGTGTACGGTTGAGTCATTTTCCCAAATTGGGACAGCACAGCGCAGCTCTGAAGGCTTTCCAAGCGTTGCAGTGGCAAGGTGACGTCCTGGACACTTTTTCACGGCTGCCTCCACGCTTGATTATGCGGCTTATTCTCTCCATCTTGCCATCGGTGAGCGCGCTGATGCAACCATCTGCAAGCTCGTTCTGCCTCTCACCCGCCTCCTCTTCCTCATCCCTCTCGCCCCCATTCTCACCTCTGCCCCTCACTTCCTCGTTTGTCCTCATTCCCCCCTTCTATTTTCCCTGTTGTCCTACTGATGGCCTTCATGCCCTCTGCTGTTAATTATTAATTTTTTTGAATGTTTTCATTCCAACTTCCTGTTTGTTTGGCACTTCCTTCTTTGTACCTTTTTATCGGTCATGGAATGTACGATGAGCCTCCAGCTAATCCCATGCCTAAAGCACCTTAGCAACGCTCACTAAGAGAATTTGGTGGGAGCCACGCACACACACACATACACACACACGAAAGAGGCATACACAAAGCACAGCAAGCAGCCCCCTATTGGCAGCGAGTGGTTTCTGGGATGCACTAATACATCTTCAAATGTGCTTTTTAAAGCGTTTGGAGCGTCTCTGTGGTCGGATGATAACACGGCAGCAGTTAAAGGACGGATGCTCCCATTGTGTCTCCTCTTCCTACTGTGCTACTCACTCCTCGTCTCCTTCGTCTTCTTCTCGACTTAAAAAGTTTGTGTGTTGCCAACAACTAGCTTCCTGAGCAGTGCAAAGTTCAAATTCCACATTAAATACAAGCTGCTGCTCCATCATGACTGTCATGGTCTGTTTTTGTTATTTAGTTTAGATTTAGTTTCATTTTGTCTTCTTTCCTTATGTGCCGTTTTTCATTTACTTTTCCCCACCTGTTCTCGTGTCACCCTTGTCTAAACCAATCAGCTCCCTCCAACCACTCGTGTCTTGTCAGTTTGCTTGTATTAATGCTGCATACGAGGAAAGTGGGAAGTTGGACTTTTCCGACTTTCGACCAGGAAAAGTGCTCTGAGTTGCACAGTCAGAAAAAAAGCCCCCAACTTTACCTGGCCAGATTCATTCTGACGTCACTCAACTAAGGTGACCACCGCCATGAAGACACAGACCGTGAATGGCAAATCATAATTTACACAATTAAACTTATTTATCTCTATTTATTATAACATTAATTTATTAGTTTAGTCATTTGAAATAAGTAACTTCACATAACACAACATGATTTTTAGCCTATTGACTGTGTGAACCAGAACAACAAACAATTTATCAGAATCAGCCATCTTTGTTGTTGGAACTGGGACGATCCTTATGAGATGAAGCTGATTTCCCACCTTCCTCGAATGCAGCATAAGCTCCCTGGTTTCTTTTCTTGGATGAGTTTTTATTATTTTTATATTTTAACAATATACTACTCCTAATGATTCTGCTTATCTGATACTTTAGCTGTATTCTTAGCTGTACTTTTTCATTTAGAAAAACACCAAAACAAATGATTAACAATGCTTTTATATATAAACAAATAATAAAAAATATAAATATATAAAAAAGCCTCATAAAAATGCAAGGACTGAGAATGACTGTCTGTACTGACCCGGATTGACGGACCTAAGCCTGCTTCATGTATTTTTTCAAAGCTTCACGTCAGAAAGCACTCGCCGAAAGGTGGGCATCCGTCAAAGACGGGATGATGTAACGACGGTTTTGCTCACCTCTGCCAACAACATATAAGTGTACCGTAAACAAACAAAAACAATAACTTACAGAAAAATACATTTTTGAACAAATCACTGTAACAATGGTAAACATAAAGAATGACTTATTGTATGCTGATGTTTTTGCACTTCTGTGAGGTGAGATGCACATTTTCTAAATGTTTGTTAAAGTGGAAGTCAACCTTACACAATTCTTGACAATAATATGTTATATAATATGTTATGTAAACATGACATTCTGATTAATATTACATTTGTGAAATATGAATTATGCAGCAACATCCATCCGTTTGTATCCTTCTCAGGGGGCGGCCATTTTGCCACTTGCAATGTCGACTGAAGATGACATCAATGTTGCTCAAGGCTCAGGCAACGACCAATCACAGCTCACCTGTTTTCTGAAGCATTTATATTATCTAAATGTCAGCACTGTTGGACTATCTATTATGGTATGGCTAAATGAATGGCGAAGGATGAGGAGCGTTGTTGACGTGGAGCCCAGATGAGAGCAGGTGTTTGAAAGGTAAAGTGAAGTGGATCTAAATGGGACTGGAGAATTTAACCATTCTTTTTCTATATGTTTAAATTGCCCGCCAATGGATGTTAGAGTTGCTAGTTTACTTAAACGTAGTGCATAGCAGATGTGAGCAACATCATGCATGATGTGATGGTGTTATCTCTTAGACTTCAAATCTCTCACCTGGCTGCAGGTGATTTCACAATTCAACACCCTGAAATGTCACAAACAACTTCCTAACACATCAACTCACTGCCATAGACGCACGCACACAAACAGGCACACAGTCTGGAAGGCCTACATAAGTGGATCAGTGAGGTGGGTGTGTGTGGGAATCTTTAGCCAAGCTATCACTAACAAGTATGCCTGTCTCTCGCTCCTTTTTATACAGCAAATCCCTCTACTCCACGCCAGAGATTAGCATATTGTCTTAGACACACACACACACACACACACACACACACACACACACACGAATCCTCACGGTGCTATCTTTGTTGGGACATCTCATTGACATGATGCATGTCCTAGCCCAGTGGTGGCCAAGTTCGGTCCTCGTGAGCCCCTATCCACCAAAGTATCCCCACAATTTCAAGTCAGTCCCCACAATGGTAGTTAAACCTGGAAAAACACGCGTGTATGGGCCACACAATGTAGCAAAGACAAAAGCACACACACATACGCACACACATGCGCACACACACACACACACACACACACACACAGGTTTGTTTTATCTCTTTGTGGGGCCATCTCATTGTCATAATGCATTTCCTAGGCCCTTACCCTAACCCCAACCATCAAAAATGATTGCCTACCCCCATTCCTTACCCTTACCTCAACCATAACCCAATTCAAACCTGAACTCTAAAACCAAGTCTTGAGCCTCAAAAAGAGGTCTAAACTTGGGGGGGGGGGGGCAGCAAAATGGCCCCACATGGACAGGTGGGCCCCACAACTCTGTGAAATCCCGAAATGTTGGCCCCGCTATTAAACAAAAACAAGACCACACTCACACACATACACACACACACATTGTAAGGCTAGTACTTTTTCAGCTTTGAGCTTTTACTGTTAGATGTTTTTGCATTTTATACTGTCCTTGTTTTTTTTACATGGCTGTGTTTTGTCCATTAAGACAAACAGTTAATAACTGTTGTGAAATGCATTATTTTAAGTGTTTTCATCAGACATATGTGAATTTATGTGGTCAGATTGTGTCAGGTTTTTATGCTATAGCCCTCTAATCAACATTCAGTCCCCTTAAATTGTTTTGTTGTTGTTCTTTTCAAAGGAGAACATGTAACACACACACATGCACACTCACACATGTACGTAGATGCCAAACAACAAGTAATTCTTGCACCCTCACCAGTGATTGGCACTAATTGAGCTGTGTTTATGACGACCACACCGCTGGGAGGTCGCTGAGACGTGAACCGGGTGTCACCTGCAGTCTGTAAATGACACAGTTGGCCGCCACCGTGGTGGTTGACTGGCCTTGGGGCTGGCAGGAGACCTTTTAACTCCAGTGATTAGCCTGAACCTGAGTTGCTGTGATAATGATGTGAGTGTTTCCTGTTTCTCCTGACTATGGAGCTCTTTTCCCCTCCTGTTTCTCTCGGATGTGTCTTACCCATCAGGAAAATGTTGTTGCAGGTAATTGCTCCAGCACTTAAAAGTGGCTTGGAGCTCGCCCGCCATTGTACAAGATTACATTTTCTGGTAGAACGCTTGGTGGCACCTTTACTGTAGCCAATTTCCACATTTAGAATTGTGGTTTCTTTTGTCATTCCTTTATTAAGGAAAGGACGGCTTTGTGCTCTAAATGGACCCGGCAGGCTCATGATGTGGCAGTAACTCCTTGTTGTTTTTTGAAAGCAATCAACAGAAATAAATGAAGCTGATAGTGAAACTTGTGCAATGAAATAACATTCAACTGACTCTATAATCTTAACATTGAGTAAGTAGTCTTGAAATTACCCAAGTAATTTTCCATGATGAAACGTTAGCATCTGCTATTGTGCAACTCGACACAATGTTGCTTCTAGCTCTAGCAGAGTGCGAGTTGAATTTCCCCTTGAGGGATTATAAACAGTAGCATAAACAAACTCCATGCATATATATATATACTACTTCTGTTTGGGATCTGCTGGCGTGCTAACTTCTGGCCACTAGGCTAACGCAGAGCGATACAATGACAACTCTTCAAAGTAATCTCTGTCTGCTGGAATGATGTCACATTACTGCAAATGACGTATTACCTTTCCAATTGCTCCACTTATTGAAGTGCAAGTAATTGTGAAGTGATCAAAAAGGATCCATATTGGATTTACTGAGCCAATAAAATAGAAAGACTTTCTTGTCACAGTATGATGCATATGCAGTGAAATGAAGTTATGAAAACATAGATGACAATCGATAATAAATTAATGATAAAGGTGCCAAAATCAATGTACTCCCAGCACACGAGTTTCTCAATCATGACCGCAGCTTTGTGATGCAAGTGGCCAACAGCTGGGAGCCAAGCTCCACCGATTGGTTGTTGCCATGGTGAAATTGTCTCTGCAAATGTAAACTTTCAATCTCCTGTGTAGTAACAGGTCAGTGCTAAATGTGTTTTTTCTTAAGATGAGTTAAAACTCTAAACATATAGCGCACCACAAAGATGGCTGGAGGGGCTTGCCCTTTTGTCTAAAAGGTTTTAAAGCTTCTCAAGGTTTGAAAAAGGGAAAACCTTGGATGACATTTCCAATTTGAAAAGCACCAACAACATTGAAATACACAAGCCCATATGATCAACCATTTTAACAAATGAGGTTATTTTTTCTCCAAATGGCGTCCACTAACTTGAAAACAGCAGAGATCAATGTGGGGCCGCCGTGCCTTTAAAGTTAGTTAGTTGTCCATCACACTGTTGCAGTGGTCCTTAGAGAAGTTGGCATGAAGTATTCTGAAATGTCACTTTTTTTTTTTATATAATCCAGAAAACCATCCAACTGTTTGCCAGCCAATCCAGGAGAAAAATATACAGTATAAATTTAATGAACAATGAACAAAAATTGTGAAAAACTGTCACTATTAGACCTCAATATTATTTTAGGCCGAATCTTAAAATTCTTGTTTCCATTCTTGTCTTTTAACTTACTTTAAAATCAGCTACAAGCCTAGCTACTAAAACAAAGCTAGATCATGTAGGTAAGTGTGTAAGCGTCGGCGCCCACTCTGGGGATCGAAACCACACCACAAGCAGTCTCTGTATGAGCGTGATGCACTGCGGTTGAGCTAAAACTCTGGAATGCCATCGCCGCTCATGACATTATTTGAAGGATCATCCGCCCTGTTTATGACCTGCCCTACTCTGCCTACAATCGGCTCATCAGTCCTCATGCGTAAAGTTAGCCAATCTAATCAGCGAAGGCAACGACTACCAGCCAATTCGAGGCAGAGGAGGGTGGCCCATGGCTTTACCATCCTCACACATTACTGAACGGTGCACATCAGGAAGTGGGTATACACCCTATACCTGCGTATACACAGGACGACACCACTGGTCCATCAGTATGGTTGGGCACCAAGTCTCCAGAATTGATTGCAACCAGGACTAATATTTAAATTCTCCAGAAATTGTTCTTCGCATTTCAAAATTCCGGTTCCCCGTTTCAGTGCCTCGTCCTCCACTGAGAAGAAGAACTTGCTGAGAGCAATGAAGAAGACGTGATCTAAACTTAGTTCAATTAAATAAACAGTTGCCTCAGCGGTTGCAAGCTTCCCTGCAAAGGTAAACAAATTTCCCAATGATAAGACCTTATTTCTCCAAAGTGAGCATGGCGCCGGCTGCATTTTGCTGACAAACAGTGGACGGTACACAGTAAATTCTGTCGAGTAAATTTGACTCTATTTAGAGTGGGATCAAATAGACTCAGTTTTAGAGTAATATTTACACTTAAAAGAGAATAAAATAAAGAATTGAAAAATGTAATAAATAAAAGTCACTCAAGGGTTGAAGAACAAACTCACGACCTTCGGGTTGGGAGAGAACCGATCAATTCTCTGAGTCACGCAGCTTCCGCTGTTTGCTAGTATATTGCTCGTGTCAGCTAGAATCTTCCTAACTTGAGAGTGGGACCAAATAGTTTTATATTTACACTAAACATCGTTTTTGGTCTCCTCTTGGAGATAAACACACAGTAGAACACAGGCCCTTTTGGCACTGATGCCCAAAGTGCCCCTTTGTCCATTAAAAAAATATATATATTTATTCATTTTTGGTTTGTGAAAGTAAATTTGTTGCCTTTCAAAACTAAAATTCAGTAACATAATTTACAATAAAACAAATTATTATTATTACGCTACCTTGGATGATGTCATACTACAAGATGCGCCCACATTTGAAGATGCTCGCTGCTAAACCTGGGGTCGGTAAGTTGGTCGCTCCATTTTTATTTACGTAGTCTCACTCACAGTAAAGAAAAGCCAAGGCCATAAAATGCTGAATACTCAAGCAAAACTAATGCCATTATTTGACAGATCTAGTCGACAATATATTATTATATTTTCACAGAGCATACTGCGTGCTGGATCCTTCCATTGTGACGGGCATCTAATGTGTTTAAGGTACACAGTTTATGTCGGAATTTGTAACGCCTGCTCAGAATTCTGCAGACGTAGAATTGTTGCTATCCGCTAATCATGTAAACACTATAGTTACATATTTTGTTATACTTTTACTAGGGCTGGCTGGCACGTAGCTCTGGCGATAGTGTAAGGAGCAGCAGAAGTTTAACCGCGCTGAAAACAAAAATGAAGTAGCGAGCAGCACGAGTCTTACCACGCTGTAAAAAATGAGACTGAATGTGAAAAACACAAGTAACAACTTTCAGCAGATGTTTGTAACTTTTTTCTGCTAAACTATAAGTCATGTAGTATGTACTCAATTAAAGCTGAATTAAAATATACTTTAAAATATATGTGGACATTGCTACATGATCTTCGTTTTTATTTTAACCAACAGCTCGTTTTTAGGGGGGTTTGCGATCAGATTAAGGTTCTAATAAGAAACAAGTAGCAATGCTTTCAGAAATGGGTTCGAACCCTAAGTGGGTGGACAGTGCGGGCACGTTATCATGTGCCCCTTTTTTTTAATACTTTGTGCACCTGCCCCTCCAAAGGTCACTGCACGCCCCTGCTCATAAATTTACATACTGTAACTAGACACATGGCTGGATGGGATCATACTTAACCGGTCACTGGACTTCTGGTTTCAGTCATTTATTTGACATTAATATTTCCACACTCAATGTATTGACAATTATTTTGCAATTCATCATTGTGTTGGCCCAACAGCCTTTGTTTCTCCTGAGCGGCGCTCCCCAGTGCCCATGTAAGCAGATGGTGCATGATGATTATAGGTCCCCTGAGGAGATTGAGGGGGCGCTCCCTAATTGATTGTCATGAAAGGCGCTAATTGAATAGAAGGACATGCTAGAACAACACTTACTGCACTCCATTTGATTTTTAGCAACTTGGTTAAAGTTGGCGGCAACCTGACTGCTCGTACAACTACCTGGTTTAACGGGTTTGAGATAGATTGAGATTAAAGTGATTACTGGGAGGCTCACTGATGGTGCATTCAAGATGTTCCCTGACTTCTGCCATCACACGGATCTCACGTTGAAAATGTTCATAATTGAGCGGAGACGGAGGCAACTGTGGCAGTGAGAAGAGAAAGTGAGGCATCAGGCTAATGGAGAGAGTCAGGCAACGAGCAGCTCCAATAGTTCTCCTTTTAGAAGCGGGTGGGGGGGCCCTCGGATTAGGAGGCTGCAAAATGGTTAAAACGTGTCAACGTGTAATTGCACGATAAGGCCCACTCGTGAAGAATTTGTCTGCCCCGTTGCTATTTTCAATGGTGGCCCTGCTAATCTCTCTGCGCCACATTCGGTTTTGTGCAATCGCCCCCCGTAATCTCCCGTGACAGGACGGCGTCCAACCACGGAGGTGCAGGGGGGCTATGCGTAGGCGTGATAAACTGCCGACGATTATCCATGTTTAGGACAGCAAGAACATGCAGGAATTAGGTGTGGGGGGGGGCATACCAATGGAGTACGGTCCATATGTGAAGCCCACACTGAGTGACGTCATCAGAAAACGTCATGATTTGATGACATCGCCGAACTGCTCTAAAACTACATGATAATGATTGTGCATGTGCAGCAAAGAAATCGCAGCAAGGAAACATCTGCAAAGTACTCGAGCCTTGGGATCCAGCACCTGATCTCCAAACGTACTGATAAATGGCAAATTATTTGTTTTAACCACTGAAGAGCTGCTCATAGATTGCCGTTATTTGAGGAGCTGCTCATCGATTGCTGTCATTTGGATCACCACCTTTAGCTCATTTTTGACAAACCAACCATTTTCAAAGTCTTTCTGAGTATAGGCACTAAAGCAGGTTATTTAATTTTCATGCCGTTATAGTATTTTTGCACGACTGCTTAGTTCCTCATGACACGTTGTTATGAATTTGCTGGAGTCAACTGGATTTGCTAGATTGAAACTCTGTAAATTGTGTGCTTCCACACAAGTGTCAGCTGATGACGGTGCAGCTCAAGTTGCTTCTTTTTCTGTGCCTTTGAAAGGATGGCACAGCATTTCTGATGACGGTGCTTTAATAAACACTCATCCGAGCGGCAGTAACTGATCATGCATCTCTAAGTATACACTTTGAGCTCTTTACTAATTGTTTATTTTTTTTAATTTTTTTTTTAGAAGAAATAAAAAAAACTGTAGTTATGTTTGTAATTGATCGAGTCACAATAAACAATCATAGCCTTTGGTATAAATCTTTGAATATAAAAAATAATATTGGATCAGCACATTACAATCTTTAAAAATTAAAATTCCTTGAATAATGAGAACATGAGAAAATAATTATTGACATTTATTAAAATAGATAAATCATGCAGCATTAAAATGCAGTACACATTGATAAATTATGAAATATGCTAGGAAATTTAAAAAAAAAAGATAATTTAACAAACACCCAAATTAACTTTTTTCTATTTATTTAAATTATTGGTTTAAATTTGTCAATATTAATTTAATATAAATTGAGCTGATTTTTGTTTTTTGGTCGGTTGCAAAATTTGGGAAAGTGGGAGTGGATAACGAAATGTCATGCCAACAACTTCCCCTCCCCAAAGCCCCTCTTCCCATTCCAATTGCAAGCTTGACAAAAGGCTGACGAAAATAAAGTTTGAGTTCAATAGATACACGCAGGTATTTGTTGCTGAATTCCAACTCTTTTTAACATTAGGAAATGTGAACGGAATTAAAGATGAATGGGCTGGCCTGAAGCCAATCACACCTTCATTTATTAAAGCTTTGAAAAACAAACATTTCACATTAAAATTTTTAAATAATAATGCCATTACAGCAAGTGTTATGGGAAGGCCGTGTAAGCTTGCACATCTCTTTTATTTTGCATGTTCCATGGATTTGAACACAGAAAAACAATACAAGATGATTTGAAACAATTATCTGTGGCCCTGTTGGAAATTTATCAAATAAAGAGAAATATTAGACGGCAAATCTATGACATTTTAAGTACCTGCAAATGCGATTAAAATTATAATGTTGATGACATACAAATCAGTTTTCAAATGTAACACAGAATGTAGCCTATTATTCTTACATTTATAAATGTTGTTTTAAAAAACATTGTTTTGCTAATGCGTACAACAATTTATACTGTATCTCAATTGAAAATGAATTAGACAATTTCCTTCCATATAAAGGTTAAAAAAAAGATAGAAAAATCACTTAAAGCATAAATAGCAGGAGAGCATTTGCACGCGCTTGCGTTAGGTGCACAGTCACTTACATTTCACGGGGAAAAAATAAATAGGCCTAAACCTTTCCCAATGGTGTGAAAATACTTTGGGAATAAATCAGCTGGGGAAAGCAACAGTCTCCTCCTTGTGACAATACAATTGCATAAAGCGTTTATTCACCATTAACAACACTTACAACAACAAAATCAAATTACAGCGACCGACTCACGGGTTTACAAGGATTAAAAATTGAAATCAATTTATATTGCTGCCTGGAAACTTTTTCAAAACACATTTGCACGCTTTCCTCGGAACCCCTGTTAAATTCCACACAACCGAGAGAGAGAAATAAACTAATGCAGCAGACCTGGAGGATTATAATTTAAATCGTGTGAAAACTTGGCAACCTCTGCTACCGAGAGCTCAACCAAATCAGCGTGAGCGTTCCGTCAAGCTTGGCCAAACAAAAGAAGAAACCGTTCGGGGGAGAACGGAAAAAAAAAAACTACTTTGTTCAAGGAGATTGCATTTTATGGCTGTAAACGCCTCAAATTACACGCGAGCAGCAGCGGCCCATTGGAGTATTTGGTTGCGATTCAGTTCTTGTACAACATGAGATACATTTAAATGTGCGTCAGGGGAACCGTCCCGTTCACGTGGGGGCTGCTCCCCTGGTAGTGCTGCGTGTGGAGCACGTGCAGGCGCCCCTGCACAGACGAGTCACCCGCTGCATCCCCGGTGGTGGGCAAGTACATGCTGATCATGTCCCGCAGGTCCCCCGAGGGGCACGGCTGCCGCGCCGTGGACAGCGGTGGGCTCGCGCTCGGCTCCGCCTTCACCAGCGGCCCCAGAGTTCCCCCGAGCGCCCCCGACACGGGTGAAACGCCGGCGCTGTGGTGCTGGTGCGTGTAGCCCGTGATACCCCCGTAGCCCGGTGGAGAGGCGCTCATGTAGCTCTGCGAGTTCGAGATGGGGCTGTAAGATAAGGCGCTCATGTCGTACCTGTGCGGGTTATGCGGGTGCGAGAGCTGGTGCGTGTGGTGGTGCGGGTGAGCGCCGGCGCCCGGGTGTTGCGTGTAAGCCAGCTGCGCCTCCTGCATCATGGCGTGAGCCGCCGCAGCCGCGGAGTAAGCGCCGTTGGGCCAGCCGTTGACGTGAGCCGTGTACACCCCAGGGCTCTCCAATCGCTGCCCGCCGCCCATCCCCACGGCCGCCGCGTTGCCGAGAAGCCCACCGGCCAACGAGTACTTGTCCTTCTTGAGCAGTGTCTTGGTCTTCCTCCGCGGCCGGTACTTGTAGTCCGGGTGCTCCTTCATGTGCATGGCTCGCAGCCGCTTGGCCTCGTCAATGAAGGGCCGCTTTTCGGCCTCGGTCATTACTTTCCACTCGGCCCCCAGCCGCTTGCTGATCTCCGAGTTGTGCATCTTGGGGTTCTCCTGGGCCATCTTGCGACGCTGGCCACGCGACCACACCATGAAAGCGTTCATGGGTCTCTTGATTCGCTCCTGAGGGACTTTACCTCCTCCCCCTCCTCCTACTCCGCCGCCTCCGTGCCCCCCGGGGTTGGACGGGTTGGTCTGTTGCACCGCCGGGGAGTGCAAGTCCGTCTCCATCATGATGCTGTACATTCACCTTGTCTTGGCCAAATCACTCAGACCCGCAGAAACATTCAGGCCGCCTCACCCCGGCCCTCACCCCCGAGGATGCTGATGAGTGATGAAAAGCAGTGGCTGTCTCAGAGGGAAACTTGCTCCTCACTTCCCCTCGTTGCCCTTTTTGCTGTCCGCCTGGCAGGGAAGGAAGAAGGCAGCCTGGGAGCTCAGCGTGCGTGCGCCACTTTGCTCCGAGCTCGCTGGCAAAAGTTGGCTCGGCTTGCCCAGGCCGCGCGCCCTGACAGCCGCTAAATGAACGCAGGCGGCCAATGGAGAAGCTCGAGCGGGGACGTCATTTGCATGCGCGGGCCCGAGCTTCTGGTGACGACACAGAGACTGTGTGCGTGCGCGTGCGTGCGTGGAAGGGGCTACTAATGCAAGTGAGTTTATAGGATAATTGTTTAACATGAATATCACGATTATTATTAAAACAGCATCTTCAGAACTTTTTTTTCTCACAACGCTTATACGGAGTGGGGGGGGGGGGGGGTATAGCCTATAGGCTTCTTCTTCTTTTCTTTTCTTTTTAGCCTATAGGCTGTATACGACAATAGATCGGCGTATCAATTTGTCCCCACAAAAAATAACACAATTGATTACTTTTCATGATTATTAATGTTGTTAAAGTTAGAAAAGACAACCCCAGAACTCCGTCCATTAGAATGATATGACTTCTATTTTAGATCAATAATCAACCGCTGTGAATTAAACGTTTGGAATTTCTCTGCGCTTTTGACAACCAACAGGCTCTGCTCTGCTTTGCTCTATTCAGAGCCACAGGTGCATTTCTGTTGTCGGTTGCTAGGAGACAGTTGACTGACGGCGCAGAGCACGTGCCATTCAAAGCACCCCTTTGTTTCTTACCAGTGCTCTGTGGTGAACATGAGAGAAAGATATTTAACACACTCGTGCACGCACCTGCATATAGGCTACACGCATGCACGCATACATTAAACGGCATCTGTTTTAAAAGTTGCAAATATTATTGGTAGGCCTACATTTTAAAATCCCGTTGTGTTTGTTTCTTACCAACGATGTTCATGGGTCAATGTGATACCAAAAATATAAACACAAATTCTTCTTTTTCATTATTATTATTATTATTGTTATTATTATTTGAAGAAATGGGAGCCCTGTGAAGCGACCAGCACTCCTTTTTTCTTTTCTTTTTTAATTGAATGTATAGGCGATCTGTTTTTTATTTCACTATATTATTTAGCTTTTCTAAATTATGCCATCTGCCACGGCGTTTCCAGTCCTTCAACTCCCTCCTTGCACCTGCTTGTTGCTGCCTGAGGATAGAAGCTGCTCACCGTTTGTCACCTTGGCATTGTCTTTTTTCTTTTTTGTGTGTTTGTTTTACATTTTGACAAGGAACTAGATAAAGTTCCCCCCCACAACTCCCACCCCTGAATTTTGTTTTGACTGATGACCAGGCATTTCCAGTCAGCTTATACAAACAACAAAATTAGAGTATAGAGGAAAAGTCCATTTATTTCATTAATTTGTTTCAAAAAGTGAACATTAGTTCACCACACATAAAGTGAAATATTCTAAGCTTTTATTTGTTTAAATTTGGATGATTGTGGCAGAACAACAGACACAAAAGGGTGTTTCACAAAATAAGAATATTTCATGTGACCAACAAAAGAGGATCTCAAGCACACAAATGCTGGCCTTCTGAAAAGTGTATTCAAGCCATATGTCCTCAGTTCTTTGTTGGGTTTCTGTTCAACAGAGCATCAAGGTGGCGTGGCATGAGGACGATCAGCCTTTGGTACAGTTCAGGTGTTAATGTATCATAAGATGGTTTGATATTGGCCTAATTTACATCGTTTGCATTTCTGGGTTTCTGTTCCCTAGGGTGACCATATTTTCTTTCTTTTTTTAAATGACTCTCGGCCTGGTCTCGAGATCATGGTATGTCAGTCTCGATAACGCGGTGTACCTCCCAAATGTCCTCCCAAAAGCGTGGTCCCTCATCTTCCTCTCGACAACACATCCAACATCAATTTTCAATGGGGTTCGAGTCAGGTGAGTGGCCAATCAAGTGTTGTTATTCCATGGCTATTAAAGCAGGTTTTGGTAGTCTTGGCTCTGTGGGCACTGGCAGATGCCAAATCCTGCTGGAAAAGAAAATCATTGCAAAAAAAAAAATTGTCGGCAGCGTGAAGTATGAAGTGCTGGCAAATTTTCTGATAGACAGCTGCGTTAACTGTGAACTTGATCAAAGACAATGAAGCCACGCCAGCAAATACAAGTAGGTGTGTGTGAGGTGGAATTGAGGCAAGTCTTGTTGCATCAAAATTGTTCATCTTGTATGTTTCCACAATTGTTGGATAGGTGGCAGGTGGAAAAGCAGGTTTCTGAAACAACACCAACAACAAAAAGTCAATAAGGGCTACAGAACATAAAATTGTAGTTTTTTTTTTTTTAAATGTATAATCCATTCTTATGGTTTCAGTTTGGGATTTTATTGACATTAAATGTGAACTATGAAGAAAAGCTGATCACTGCTACAAAATTGACAATATCGAGCCATTTGTTTGATATTTTTACATGTTGACATTGACATGAGAATGGATGGGCATATGAATTTTAGTGATGATTGGTCAGTTAAATATTCCAGGGTGACATACGTACAACAGATCACCATACATCAAAGAAAATATACTTTGCTGATATATCTAAATGGGGAAGATGATGATATAAATTGATATAAATTGTCGACATCAATCAAAGTCATTGCTTTCACACAATAGTAAGCAAGCAACATGGCTGAGAAGTCATTGTTTATCATACACAGTCATGGTTTCATGAAATATAATGCACACATATCCAGAATCTTGCTCAACACATTTATAATACAAGCAGGAACAAACAAAGTAAAAATCAGCATTTGCAATTGTAAAGAATTAAGAGATTTTTTAATCAAATGTGATTTTTAGATATGATTTATATAAATGGGTCGTCGGTTGTACTATGCTAAACGGTGTCAGCTGTCAGTGACAATTGATTTCTCTGATTGGCTCTTATCTCGTAAACAAAGTACAGCAAAGCATTGCATTTTACTTTGATTTGATCCTGCTTGTATTACGAGTGTGTTTAGCAAGTTTCTGGATAGGTGAGAATTTTATTTCATGAAAGCTTGACTATGTATGATAAACAATCACTTCTCAGTCACAGATGGGGTTACATGCGTGAATGTACACGTGAGGTGTGTACATGTGCATGTGCCCTCAGTCAAATGTGTCACCTTGGCCACCCCACTGAAAATTTCTGTTTAAGTCCCTGGATTGGTTGGCAGTCACTAGCAGGTACCCACAACTGCAAAAATTGGGATGCTACCAATTGAAAGGTGCATAAGGGTGCTGGAAACCGTCTACGTCACAAAGGTGTGACTGTCGGCGGTGTTGAAGGGGTTAGCTGATCGATCACATGTTAATAATAATTCCACAAACACTCACTTCAAAGGAATATCTGCTGTGCATTCGACGGCACAGCCAGTTGGTTTTTCACTGTCTGTCATAGCAAACTGTCAACTCTTCTGCAGATCAGATGCACTGATAGAGTGCACACACACACACACACACACACACACACACACACACACACACACACACACACACACACACACACAAAGGTTCGAGCTCTGACCTCTACGTCCTTCATACACTAATTTTGACATGGGCAACACTGTGGGCTGTACAAAATAATAGACACTTCACATATCCAGAGTGGTGGTAATAATTGGAACAAAGGGGGGGCAGTGACAGAGAAGGGTCAAG
The DNA here is from genome assembly GCF_051991255.1 of Vanacampus margaritifer. Lineage (NCBI taxonomy): Eukaryota > Metazoa > Chordata > Actinopteri > Syngnathiformes > Syngnathidae > Vanacampus > Vanacampus margaritifer. The sequence continues at coordinate 36,574,898 of NC_135432.1, read as the reverse complement.
AGAGATCAAATATGAAAGCATACAATAAAGTAGTAGTAGTGGTATTTTGTGGTTTTATGATTTCAAATAGCAGTGAGCTGCATTTCTTTACAGAACCGTCTCACTTGCCATTTAGGTCGCAACAGCATACTGTATGGTGACACCAAGTCACATAATGTCAGGTGAAAATAGTGCTGTGGAATTTGAATTTCATTCAATGACCTTGTGTACACTATACCATGTCTGTTGCTATCATTTCTCTTGGGAAATTATTATTCAATGAATAAATACATTGTATCTGATCTGTCGATTCATCATTTAAAATGCGAGAAAGAGTTTCCCTAAATATGAAAATGCATTGACCGCATTCAATATGAATATTAACTAAACAGGCAATAACATGTCAGGCCTATACATTTCAGCCCAAATTTTTTTTTGATGCCTCCAACTGAAAAAAACAAATGGCTGGCAAACAATTTGAAGTAAAGCAGCACAAGCATCTCAGACTAACTTTCGAGTAAAAAAAAAAAGAGAAGTGATTTTGTTTACAGCGTATCAGTAGCTGCATCATAGACACACTCCTTTTCGACTGAAATGTTACATTTATGTATTTTCCAATAAACAAACAATAAATTGGCTCATTATCACACAATCAGAACAGGCTGCTAGTAATACTATGTGTAGCTCATACATAGTTGGGACAGCAGCCTGTGGTAGAAAAAAAACACGTACAAAGCACATAGAGTACTTGATCTTTATTAAATAGCTGTTGATCGCGGGTCCACACGAGATCTTGATTTGGTTGACCTGGATCGCAGGCCGCCATTTGAAGATGTCCCTTTAAAAGCCATCCCATTATCAGTCCTTTGCTGAATTTGATCGGAAGGAGGGGCTCAAAATTGTTCTGTGGTTAAATCACCAAAGTCACTGCAGTGCTTACTTAATTCCTGGATGATAAATCAACCAAACAGCGGCTGTCAAACTAGCATCTCTGAGGTCCACAAAACAATTTGCAATAAATTATCACACATAAAAAAAAGTTGGTACTTACATATGCGTGCCAATTAAAACAAACATATTAACCCGACCTTTGATTTTTGCCAATTAACGGACTTAATAAAAAGTTGAATAACCCCTGATCCTCAGGTTAGGTAAGAGCTGAAAGGGTGTTTTCCTTTTCCAGTTAACCAATAAGATCCCTACTCAGAACAGAAGCGATGTGATTCTCCACTCTGCCAACAATGTTCCACAGCGAAGAATTCTCTTGCGCTATTTTAATTTTGTGCAATTTGTACATTCAAATGAAGCAATGTTTTGCGATTTAACTTGTGCTATAATGTGTGAAAGTAGCCACATGCACGGAACCCTTTTAACCCCTGGGCGTTATTTTATTTTGAAATGGCTTGGTCAGAACCAACAAAAAGCCAAAAAATGGTCAAATAACGCCCAGGCGTTAAGCATGTGCACTCATCATTTGATCATCACACCTTGTCCTCTAATTGATGTCTAATGAATCGTCAGCTCTCACTTTACAGTTTGCACTAATGGCTTGTTGTCTGCCTGCGAGAGGGCCGCTTGCTTCGGAAATACTTAGAGCTTTTCTTGTCCAAAATTCAGACTGAATCGACACTGTCACACTTTTCTTCTCCCTCTGCACACTCCCTTCTCTCTCTCTCTCTCTCTCTCTCTCTCTCTCTCTCTCTCTCTCTCTCTCTCTCTCTCTCTCATACTGTACACTTGCTTAATTCAATTTGTGGACGATCGCAGGATGAGGAGGAGAGAGCGGACTCAGTAAGATACCATAGTAAACAAACATGTATTGTTTGGATGTGCTGGGTTGATGAGGAAACAGAGGTAGAGTTGCAATTGAAAGACCCAGGATGTATTTATTTGGTCAGATTCTCTAATGTCCAGTACATGAAGTCACTAATAAAATGATTGAAAGAAGAGGAATGGCAGAATAAAGACAAAACCTTGATGGAATGAGGTAAGCAGTGGAGGAGGCCTGCATAGGGGGATGGTGATGGGTGTTGGGTTAGGGGGAGTTTCTTTGTCAGGGTGATGGGTGGCTGTTTACTAATCCCGGCGAAAACAGATTAGGCAACCAAGAAAAGGATTACCAATGATGATAGTCCGTTTGAGGGACCCAGAAAGCTAGAGCCAATGCATGCACACACACACACGCACGCACACACACGCACGCACGCACGCACGCACACACACACACACACACACACACACACACACACACACACGCACACACACACACACACGCACACACACACACACAGACAGAAAATTCCCCCAGACCTCCAGAAAATTACTGTGAATCCCAGAAAACTCATATTACTTCATGTTTCCTTTTTTGTTAACTCATTATTAAAAAGGGGAAAAATGAATCAGTGTAATGTGCTTAGTAAATTAGCAACATTATACTAGCAAAAATACCATGCGGCTATATTTTATGTATTTGTTAATTTTATGCTAAAAATCCTGTTACTTTCAGTCCTGTTACTCAAATGAGGAGATTTGGTCCAATAAAATGATGACATTGAAGAATAAAGTTGCCCCCGATTGGCCAACACACATTTTGGGTACAAAGTAGTTCAACACGTGTATTATCAGATTTTAAGATGGGAAAAAAAGAAAAAAAGAAATGCAAGTTTGCTTTGAGAGCAGGACAACAGAAAATATCACTGATTGATTAGAATAGTCCCTTTAATGCATACATGAAGATGTTAAAATGTTTTGTAAATTCTACAATCATTCTCAATGTATTGTAATAATTAGATAAAATCACCTTTAATTGATCCCAATAGGGAAATTTAGGTGCTACAGCAGATTGTTTATCATTTTCTCCCATTTTTGTAATAATTTAATGTTAACACTTTGAGTGTTGCCTTTTAAATTTAAGTAACTTTGCAGCTCTATTGCCTTTTGATGCATGTGGTGCCCTTAGGACAAAAGTTAACAGTATGATTTGCATAATTATTTTTACTTATATGTGGACTGTGGCATCTTGTAAAAAAAAAAAAAAAGGTCTTTCAGTAATCACTTCAGATTTTGGAGCTATTGTGAGAGCTGTTGTTTGTTACAGTCATCACATCAAGTGGCAAAAGACAGTCACTAAGCTTCCTCTGTCAAATGTCACACAGTGAGTAGATTACAAGGTTTGCACACACAAATAAACGAGAAAATACACTAATGCTTGTCTTCTTGCTGACATTTACCTCTGAGTTTTGATGTGACACCCCCACTCGGCTTATAGGAAGATGGGGGTCCTCCTCTGACTCTCCCCTTCCCTTCCTCCCACATGCTAAATTAGGCATTTTGCTACTACATCTGCTGCTGAAGAGGCGGAAGAATGAGGGCTTCCTGCAGAGGGCCTTTAAGTGCAGGTCTGAGGAGCCCCCACCCCCTCGGCCCCCACTTCCCTGAGTTCTCTCGCTTGTCCTAAATGGGGTCAAGCTCCCAGCCAAGATCTCCTTGCTTTCAAAGAGCCCAAAGAGCGGCACCCCTCCAACTGCCCTTTTCTCCATCCCATCAGCAACCTTTTTCGCTCTCTCACTCACTTGGTCTCATGTGTGCTTTGTGACACCAACCGAACTTGTCACGGGACTGCTTATTAGACAATAGATGTGATTACTGGCTTGATCAACACAGGACAGAAACATGGGGGGAAATCAAATCTGGACACAAGTAGCATTCAGGCAAATTAGTGAAATCAGTACGAAACATGTAAACTCTTATTAATGGAGTAAGTAATATAAAAAAGTACAGGGTCCTCTCAAACATTAAACATCCTTGCAGCAATATTTTTTTATTCAGCCAATGCCCATATGTCCTTTTGATGCTCGTGCACGAGAAACATCGCAAACAGTTGACCAAAATTTTAATATACTGTAGCTGATTATTTCAGAATAAGTTTTAGCCATGTCTGAAGAAAAAAACCACACACACATTCATGTAAGGCCTCTCTGTGTGTGTCAGGAGTAACAACATACCTTCCCTTCTTCTCAGTAGGCCTCCATCATACAGTTATCACCTGCTGCAGCTTTGCAAAAAAATAAAAAATAATAATAATAAATGAGAAAACGGCTTTGCGCTAATTCACCAAGTTGCCAACTGTTGCAGTTGAAGTTGTTCAATAAGAGCGGCCATGCAGTATTATTTGCATCAACATCTTTCAATGCTTCCCTCTCATGTGGCTCCAAAGAGATCCTCCTGAGCCCGAATGCCACTGGCGAATGTCAGCGAAACTCTCAGCCCTCCTCCGACACCCATACTCGCTTTTATTTAATTTGTCTGTATAATGGCTGTGAATGAAACCCGGGTTTTGGGAGGGGCAGGCCACTCAGCCAAATAGAAACAATAATTTTTGATTGGCTTCCCCCTTTTTGAAAATGACTTTCAAAGTGTGATTTTCCATTGTCGGGCCAGAATAATGCTGAACAATGCAGCTGGGGGCAGGGGGTTTAGTCTTATACATGCAAGCTGATATTGAAGGGGCTTTTGGCCAGTGCTGGCCGCTGTGTACTGGATAACCCTGCAGGGCTGCGACCGGGCCCAGAGTTAGTGTCATAATGGGAGGCCTTTAGCTACCATTGTGGCGGCTGTGTCAACAGAGAGGCCGCTGGGAGTTGCATGGCATGGCGGGGTGGAGAAAATGCCTTTCATGTCTTTGCTATTCAGACAACGAGGAATGGAAGAAGTGCGACGTTATCAGCACAGTTTGTGGCACCAGCCCTCTGTCTTATCCATATGGTGGGAAGTTCGGGCATCTTTCAGCAATATGTGCACAGTAAATCGTGTAGAGTAAATTTGACTCTATTTAGAGTGGGACCAAATAGACTCAGTTTTAGAGTAATATTTACACTTGAAAAAGAGTAAAGTAAAATAAACATTGAATTTTTTTTAAAAGTCACTCAAGGGTTGAGGAACAAACTTAGAACCTTCAGTTTGGGAGACAGCTGATCTACTCCCTGAGCTACGTAGATCCTGCTGTATCTTAGTATCTCACTCGCGTCAGCTGGAATCTTTGTAACATCAAGACCAAAAAATATGTTTTTGGTCTCCTCTTGGAGATAAGCAAAGATTAGGAGGGGCAAAGCTCAGGTGGTAGTATGGCTCTCTCCCAATCCGAAGGTCGTGAGTTTGTTTTTCAACCCTTGAGCGACTTTTATTTATTTATTTTTTCAATTCTTTATTTTACTCTCTTCCACGTGTAAATATTACTCTAAAACTGAGTCTATTTGGTCCCACTCTAAATAGAGTCAAATTTACTCTACAGAATTTACTGTGTGCAGAATAAAGCTGCGTTCAGACTGCTGGCAAATCGGATTCCTCCTCAAATCAGATTTTTAGGGCTGACTGTCCAAACTGTTTTTAGCAAGTGTCCAAATCCAATCAGGCCTTGTTCAGACTGAGCCACATTATTGACCCATCTGACAGGTTGCTGTAGCAATGACGTCGAGCGGAGGCGACGCCCAGCACGTGTAGTGTTTGGCGTCATGTGACATTGTTTACCGCTCTGTGCTTCCCGTTCCTCACAAGCGCGCTAAGCACTTTGTCTTTATTCTTATTTTAACTGTCTCTGTATTCCCGGTTGAGCATGACAGGAGCCGACGGGGCAGTGGAGCTGTCAAGACGAGTGACTGCTGAGCATGCAAGGAAACAGCCGGGCAGCGAACCGATTGGATATCGAAAGCGCAGGCGCATTGGTTTTGCATGCGAGAGTGACATCAGGTCAGTCAAATCCGTTTTGAGCTGATCAGACAGAGACGCATCCTGTCCAAATCAGATATGAAACTACCTTCCGCATGTGGTTTCAATCCGTCCCGCAAAAATCTGATTTCATGTGCTTTGTGATTGTTTAGACTACAAAATAGCCATCCACATTCAATCTGGATGGGCTAAATATCTGATTTGGGCTGCCAGTCTGAACGAGACCTAATGTTCACTATGTGAAAATTCTTTATTTGATAATTCTGTGCTTACAATTATGTGACAACAGTTTGGGGAGGCATTTGCGTAGATAGCAATGGGGATGGGGGAGACACATCTTCCTCAGATTTGTGATGACCACGATGCTCCACATGGGTGACAAAAATATCTTGTCAAACAGACAATATTGAGGCTGCATAGCGTATGTTGTGCTACAACTACTGATGTCTTTAAGTTTTACAAAAATGTCACCATTTGTACCTCTGAGGCCAGGGTGAAGTCCTAAGGAACAGGTAGCCATGCAGTGCACTGCCTGTTGGAGTGTTCAGAAATAATCAGATGTGGCAAATCAAGGTCCAGAAAGTAAAAACCCTGTAATGTTGCCACCTCCTCTGGCTCCTCTCGACGCGGAAGAGTCACGGCTCAAGTCTGAGTCCCCCCCGAATGGTCAAGCTTCTCAAGTTCTCACCCTATCTCTAAGGAAGAGCCTAGACGGAAGAACCGAATTTCATCCGCTTGTGATGTTCTTTTTGACCCACAGCTCGTGACCGTAGGTGAGGGTAAGAACGTAGATTGACTGGTAAATCAAGAGCATTGCCTTTCGGCTCAGCTCCTTTTTCACCATGACAGACCGATACAAAGTCCGGATCACAGCAGACGGTGCACCAATATGCCTGTCTATCTCCCGCTCTATCCTCCCCTCACTCGTGGAGGAGTTCAGGTATCTTGAGGTCTTGCACACACCCTCCAGTCTCCCTTCTTTAAAACAGGGGACCAGAGGCACTGTCCCCAATGTCCACTGTTGCAGAGGTGTGTCAAAAAGCAGAGCACCACAACATCCAGAACTCTTTCAACCCTGGGACTTTGCCCCCAAGGAGCTTTTTAACCATCTCAGTGACTCCAACCCCAGAGACAGGAGAGCTCACATCAGAGTCCCCATACTCTGCTTTCTCAAAGGAGCGCATGTCAGTGGAATGGAGGAGGTCTTTGAAGTATTCTCCTCACCAACACACAATGTCCAGAGTCGAGATCAGCAGTGCCACATCTCCTGTCCACAGTATTAATGCACTGCTTCCCCCCTCCTGAAACATCAGATGTTGGAGCAGAATTTTCTCAAAGTTGCCTGGAAGTGATTTTCCATGGCCTCACCAAACTACTCTCATGCCTGAGTTTTTGCCTCGCCAACCACCGAATCTGCATTCTGCTTTGCCAGCCGGTACCTGTGAGCTTAGCTGCCTCAGAAGTCCCACGGGCCAAAAAGGACTCCTTCAGCTTCATCCCTTACCACTGGTGTCCACAAATGGGTTGGGGATTGCTGCCACGACAGGCATCGACCACCTTATGGCCACAGCTCTGGTCGGCTGCCTCGACAACGGAAGCACAAAACATGATCTACTCAGTGTCCCCCACTTCCCCCAGGACATGGATGAAGCTCTGCTGGAGGTGGGAGCTTAAACTCCTTCTGACAGGGGACCCTGACAGTTTCCAACAGACCCTCAACATTTGGGCCTGCAAGGTTGCACCAGCATCTTCTCTCACCTTCGGAGCCAGCACAACACGAGGTGGTGATCAGTTGACAGATCTGCCCCTCTCCCCAGTCCTTGTCCTGACTTGTATCTGGCCAAAGGAAAACATCTTGCGATGGTTTAACTCATCATTGGGACGTTTTGATCCATACTTTGTTAGATCCCTCACCTAGGACCTGTTTGCCAAGGGTGACCTTGCCAGACAGCTTAGCTCCTAGGATACTTAGGACACACAAACCCCTCAACCACAATCAGGTGATGGCTTAAGGGAAGCTATTTTAATAAATTTTGTCTCCGTTCCCCCAGCTCCTAAACCTTCGCGGTTCCATTATGACCGCACAACAAAATCCAGAGATTTGAGGCAACATCTGTGACATCTTTAGAAAGTCAAAAAATGGAAAAGGCCTGAATCTACTCAGATTGACACAAGGCAATGCCAGCTTCGATATCCAATGGAAGTGTATACATGTAACAAGAATTTATTTTCCAGTGGAATAGTACAAGGGCGTTAATCTAACTTTTAAATTCATTTCAGATTACGGTGTTGACACGCATTTTAAAAGTCGGCTTTCAGTCGATTTAATCGTCTGATTTTCTTTTGTACATGTAAACGTACTGACTGTCAATACGTTCATCCATCTTACTGCAGCTGGGAGAGCACGTTTTCGATGCATTCTGTTCCCTCTGGCAAACACATTCACACAAATGTACTGTGATGAGGCAACCTTGAGAAAGCAGGCAAAGCTGAACAAATAGTGGCATCCACACATGCACACGCCTACACGTGGATGTAAATACACACGCTCAGGGCACCTAATCAAACAGGCCCGGCAACGGTGGCGGCACTCGCCTAGTGTCTCTTATTACCAGCCTGCACAGTAAGCACACACACACACACACACAGTTGGGTTTACATGTCTAGTGGGGACATCTCATTTACATAAAGCATTTCCTAGACCCTTGCTCTAACCCCAACAATCAAAAAGGATTGCCTACCCTCATTCCTTACCCTAACCTCAACCATAACCCAATTCAAACCTAAACTCTTAAACCAAGTTTTGACCCTCAAAAAGAGATTTGGACTCATGGCGACCACCAAAATGTAATAAGAATGCGGCTATAGAAAATGGATGGATAGATTAGTTTTGTAGCCACATGTGAGTGAACAGCAGAAGAGTAGAAAAACTGGTGGGCAGGTGGACGCCACTGGATGGTGTTTGTTTACGAGAGGAGCATTGTCAGCGTTTTTGTTGCTGCTGATGGTAGACACAGCACCCGAGAGAGAAGCGCCAGTCAGCATGGAAAGCAACAGAAGGCAGGGAAAGGCCAGAGTGTCTGCACACACAAAAAACACACTGGAAATGTCTGCGTGTTACTTTCCTCATGCACTTTAGGAAGAGTGCCATGATCAAGAACATAAAATTTACGAGCTAAACAATATAACACTAAGGATAAAGAAGTATTGTTTATCCATTATTGTACATCCCACAGTTCTGCGTATAAAAAAAACAACAACAAAAAACCAAAGAACATTATAATTTGAATAATATTTTCAAAGCGTCTAAAGTAGCGTTCACTGTTTGGTGTGTTACAAAGTGCATTATTGATTGGGTGATTTAGAAGGGAAACGAACGGAAGGGGGAAGGGGATTTAAGGGTCCCTTACCCTACGATCACAATCAAAAACTTTTTGGAAGAAGGTATCCTAATTTCAGTAGTCATAGGGTTATTAGTACACAATAAAAAAGGGCTGTATATATATATATATATATATATATTTTTTTTTTTTTTTGGGAGAACAATTTATTTTCCTATCCTGTTTGTAGGTTACATACGGTTTTGTTTGCACAATCATTTATCGGTTATTGCTTTTATTAAATAAGGCCATTGTTTTTGCCTCAAATTCAGCTACCCTCTGGGTCTTTTATTATTTATTTTAATAATTTTATTAGTCTATTCTCTTAACTAGAATTGCTGGAATTATCCACTTATTCTAGGTGCAGCTGCGTGGTATCGACCTGACATTAAATGAACCTAACCTAAGCACCTAAGAAAGCAAGGTAAGCCTTGTTACGTTCCTAAACAAACAACATGCGATCGGTAGAGCCACCCTTCCCCACGCCGTGCTCTCGTCATTACCAGACACACAAGAGTTTTGAACATCCCTTTAGGAGGCTTACCTTGCTTTCTTTATAGGCGTTTCACATTGCACGGCAGAGAGCCAGCCGTCATTCTACGTCACTACACACTGAATGTGATGCAATGTAAATAACAATGGCGGCGTAGGTCCAAATAAAGTTTCTACAAAATGTATTAAATTGGAAATGATTTTTGAAAAATGAAACTCATAGTTATGTTAGTAACAACCAAATAAATGATATAGAGCAAACTTGTCATTACAATCGGGGTTCCTTTTAAATGTAGAAAGAATAACACATAAAAGGTGCTCTCCAAATTTGGCAGGCAAAAAATGTTGATAAAAAGTATTTTTAAGATTAATCATGATTAATCAAAATTCTAAGATGTGAGTTTATATATATATACATATATATATATATATATATATATATATATATATATATATATATATATATATATATATATATATATATACATATATATATATATATATATATATATATATATATATACATATATATATATATATATATATATATATATATATATATATATATATATATATATATATATATAGACTGATGATGATTTCTTGCGTTGGCCTACAAATGTACACACTTCGCCTAAACGCATCTATACACACACCCAGCTAATAACAAGCCCCCTCCCCGGCTGACCTTGTGACCCTCATCAGAGCTACAAAGAAATAGAAAGCGATGGCAGGACAATAAGATGGAGAGGTTGCTCCGGGTGACGAGATAAAAGGGGTGACACGGCAACAATGGCGCAATCACCAGTGTGGCATGGAGACAGTGCATGAGAGGGTGGGAAGAACACAGTGACACTACAAATTCAACTTGATTCAAGAAGTGATCGCAGGCAGCTGCAGGCAAGAGTCTCAACCTTACATGGGATGTGTTTGACATGCATCAGACAGATTTAGATGTGTTAATATTACTTTTACCAGCGCTGCGGTGAACTCCAGACCAATGCCGCCGCTACCCCTTTGGGTGCCCTAAGCTTATAAACGTGATGGTGCCCCTAAGTTTTATTTATTTATTTTTTTGCGGGGTGGTGGGCATTTCTTATTTCTCAACGATAATAGTTTGCATAGCTCAAAGACCCAAGCCCAATGTTTTGTTGCTCCACGGACTGGTTCAAACAAGTTTTCGCAGACCAGCAATCATTCGCAATTCACACGGATTGAGGTGATCAAAAGGTGACAGATTGATTGCTGCTTTGGTCTGGTGGCTGCACGGATACTTAGTAGCGGCTAAACTGCTAATGGTACGTCAGCATCCTGTGCATGCTTTCCACATGTTGCTCCACGAGCTTGTTCTAATGATTCAACAGGATCGTTGTGTTACCTGTTTTTGAGTACTTACCTTGTGCAACTTCTTCATTTACTTCATGCGATACCATCAGAAAAACGACAGGCAAGAACAATCTTGTCGAAACTGTTCCATCTTTGGAAGATGACGCCAAGTCATGGCTTGTTTAGCTGCACGTTCAGTCGTTACTTCTTGTTTTTTTAACTTTCTGTATGGCTTCAACTTGCCAACCGCAGAAGAGAAGGAAAACCTGCTCTGATTGGCTGATGTCACGCACATTTCCATCGTATGTGATCACTCGCTGATGCTCCCAGATGCCAGCTCCATGTCATTGTGATATCACAATTCTTAATCATGTAGCGCGGAGCCCTATTTATATTGCCCTTTGGAAAGTAATCAACACAGTGTGGGATATTTTGAGGCTGATGCGTATGCTCCGGGGAAAAAAATCTGAGCTTTGAGAAATTTAGGTTGCAATGCGGCTGATTTTGGTGCGTCTATGACAAAGATTTTTGATCTGGGGAATAAATTATAAAATGATTCCAAGTGCCCCCTGCATTGTGCTCACGTAGTATTAATTTCTGTTTGATACATTGGATGAGTTTTTTCTATGTAAGTTTGAAATATCCAACTGTGTGAGTGGTCAATGAACGCACCAAGAGTTTACTGCCGAACGTGAATGACGTGCTTCGTTTTCTTTTGTTTCTCTACACACATCTCCGGATCGTAGAATGTAAGCTTTTTTCAAAACCTTGTTTATGTAACTGACAATCACAATACATGGGTTCTTCATACCTTTAAATGAAAACAAACGTACTAATGTCACATCCAATGCATGCGTGACGGTTTTTGAAGACTCTCTAGTACTACAACAAAATTAGCCACTATAAAAATAAAATATACATTTAGGACATAATAAACAGAACACTAATGTTCAAAGTCCAGAGAGTCATTAAGCAATACAGTATAAAGTGGCCAGTAGTGCAGTAATACTGATCAACAACAATTGTGCAAATGATGCAGAGTAATGGAGCAACAATGATAAATATACAGTAGTAACTATTTGACTAAAGATGTGCAAATTGTTGAAATGACATATGAGTCTACTTTTAAAAAGGTTAATGGCAAGGGTAAAGAAGCTCTGGGAATATTTGTAGGTTTTAATGTGCATTGATCAATAGCACCTAGAGGGAAGGAGCTGTAAAAGGTGGCGGTGTTGGACTGTGATGGATGAGTACACAACTGATTCAATGACTGCTGTATAGAACTGCCTCAACAGCTCCTGTGTTCAGCTGCCACGGTAAGTACATCCTCTGCTGGGCCTTTATGAGAACGGAGTGTGTGTAAGCCTCAGGTCCTGAGAGACTATAATTCCCAGGTACTTGAAGGTCTGGACAATTGACACATTGCAGTTGTACAGTGTGAGCGGCAGCTTTGGCGAAGGCTGTTTCCTGAAATCCACAGTCATCTCTACAGTCTTGAGCATGTTCAGTTTCAGGTTGTGCTGGATGCGGCACTTCCTGTCGATATGCAGACTCATTGCCATCGTTCCATATTTGGAAGAGTCATGGTTCCGATCTGAAGATAACTGATTACATGGTTTTCTGAAAATTAGTTGCCGCATTTGCAAACGAAGTGTGTGGATATGGATTATTATGGTCCACATCTATTGCACTCCTGATCTATAAATAATCATATTGTGCTGGAGGATTTTTTTAAAGTGATCTCTTTGACTTTGGTGAGACTCTGATGCTCACAATGTTGAACTTTAAAACCTTTATTTTTGCTTTCTGTCTGTCAAGGTGCGCAACTCTCCTGTCATACATTTGCACCACAGCTTTACCAGAGCTGACACATCCATACGCACAAAAGCATAATTGAAAACCTCGCTGCCTGCATCTTGTTCTGCCGTGTCTATCTTCAACCTCTCATCTCACCCAAGGTCCTGAGGAATAATGGCAAATAGTACATTAGCAATGGCCCGCAAACATAGCGACTGCAACGAGGCCATTCACTGAGACCTCAACAATTAATTAAGGTCACCCATCCAAGCGCGTTCACATTTTTGCTATTTGTACATCTCTAAGTGGCCAGTTTAAAAAGGAGCTTAGAACCTGCGGTGGATGATCTCCAGAAGGACATACAACATATTGAATTTGAAACCAAGACAGCGTTTTTTTTTTTTTTTCAATTTAAATATTAAAATGTCTAATGTCATCAGACAATATGGCTCCTCTGCTAAGTATTAGGTTAACATTCTGCAAGTATCCATCCATCCTGGATTGTATTATATTTAAGCTAAAAATGTAAATTGTGGAACATTAAACATTATCGTTTGTATACAATTGTGAAACACCTTAAATCCCCAGTTATCTGTTTATTTCTGAAAATGTGTCTGTGTCTGAGCCATTCTATAAAAGTGATGCATTTTGTTGGATGGGAACATATGTTCACACAACAACAACAATGTACTGATGTTTTTTTTCTGATGTTACTGACTTTTTTTTTTTGCACCTATGTGAGTTTAAATGCTCTTCCTTGTCCTCCTCCTAGTGGAAGGATTTGTGTTGGGTCCCCCTTCTAAAGGGCTCGCCCCCAGTGGGATGGGCCAAGGGTGTCGGATGCATAGAAAAGTGCTACAGAAGCCCACTCTCGGAACATGGAACATCATAAGGCCACCAGCATGCTTGGGGCCCCCAGAAATTCTTCCCTTTTTCCCATCCAGATAAACACCCATACAGCTCTACATGGGAGTTTGCCCCAACTAGTCTGCTGGGATTTGGAGAAGTACATTGCCAGAAGTATGTTGGATTTGTTTCCAGTCAAGGTTGGACTCTGCCATTTGTCAATGATTCTGTTCAAAACTTTTATGGACAGAATTTTTTGGGGAGCGTAGAGAGAGAGGGCCCAGTTTCTTAGTACAACTTCTCTGTCTCATGGTAAAGAAAGGTCCCGATCTACCGCATTTTCACGACCATAAAGTATTAAAAGGCATGGTTAAACATACACTAGCTCAAAACATGGTAGCATGCTTTCACGCTAAAACATGCTAGCGGATGTTTTTAAAAAGACAGCGGAGCAAAACTGAGTTCGGTTGTACTTTATTGAAGTATTTAACAATACTCATATTACTTTTAAACAATCCTCATCCACAAATCTCTCAAAGTCCTCATCTTCTCTATCTGAAACGAACATCTGGGCAAGTTCTGGCCAGGTTCCCTCTCGACATTGTAGTATTGTCAGAGTCAGTCTCGTTCCCCGTGAGGCTCCCCAGAAATGATTCCGACTTTTGCAAAAGCTCATTTAGTGCAAGCAGACACGTTTTGTCCAAGCATGCACAATCCATTCACAAATTGCAACGTAACTTGCTCTAGGAGAACCATAAAGCGAAATCAGTGAGCATTATGACGCCCTACTGTATCTTATATACAGGAAACCCTGTTGAAGGCCCTGGTTGAAGATTGGCAGGCATGAGAAACCGAAAGACGGATCTCCTGTGTATAAGCAATATGTCGGCAGAAATTCTCCCACACGGACAGTCAAGCAGAGCGCTTACCGAAGTTGCACAACAACCTTTACAGATTTTGGAACTCGGTGTACCTCAAAGGCACACTTCACTATTAGGCGCATATACATATATACATATACTAGGTATCGATACTATCGACATTTGGATTGTAGCACACCGGTCCAGCAATAAGGCCATGATTCAGACTAATGTCCAGACTTTCCTTTAATTTCTCTTTCTTAACGTTATCAATCTTGAGACACCGTGTAAACTAAAATAAAATACAGGCCCGAATGAGTATGATGCTAATACAGACATACTGTACAAGAAATAAATTCCTTCATAGAGTGTCAATATGTTTATTTAAAAAACAAAAATACAGATAAATCAAAACAGTTACCGTGTGCACCTCCTGAACACAGTGTATAAAACTCTCTCTGATGATGTACCATGTGCTCCTGCTTTCATGGGTTTTCCGGCTTCTCTACCACACTCTCCATACACGGCACAACCGCTATTCACTTCCGGTCATGTGTTCACAAGCCTACTCATCCAAGTCTTTAGATATTACAACTCAAAACATTTAGTACACCATGCTTTACATAAAAAAAAGGTTTGTCTCTTATTTACTCTCTTATACTTAAATTTGTATGTATTAACTTTTTGTCTAATTAAACTTAAATCCACTCTGTCTTCACGAAAATATTAAACAAATGTATATATTGCAAAATTATGTCACAATGACTACATGGATCAATTCATGCACCACTAATTTACAAGTAAATGGCCCTTTGGATAGAGTCCACTCAAGCAGGGGACATGTGTGAATATAATATATGGTGTGTTCCAAACAATTATGACGTTATGATGCAGCAAATTCTCATTCAAATGATCTCAAATTTTAACAAGACGTGTAAAAACTAATTTGAATGTTCAAGTTGAGTTTAATGATAATTCAATGTTTTACTTTTTTTTCCCATGGTGAATGGCATTCACTAGCAATGACAAAGGCATTTTGTGTTTTAGCATATGCTTGAACACAGTCCAACAAGAGTGTGCATTATTATTATAACTGGAAAGCAGATTTGGACGTGGCAGAAAAAATCCAAAGACGCGCATATTGAACATTTGTGACACTAAATAAAATCTATTTGTTCAAATATGATTTTGGACTTTTGAACTATTTTTCAATATGAAGCATATTCAATTTCATTTACCTAGGACAGCTAATGTGGACTCAGACGTCCACATTTCTCCTTGTATTGGAACACCACCTTGTCTTATATAAAGTATATTATGAAATGAATTTATCTATTTTCATATTGGTTAATTTTCGCTAAAATGCACTCTTTGGGATTTCTAAAACTTGAACTTCTCACGGAAAGGCAACAGTGCTAAACACTATGTTGCCCATTGACAGATGGGCCAATCAGCTTCCAGATGGCGATTAGAATCATACTCAAGAGTGATCAATACACCGACCATTTGTTTGCACTTAGAGTGTCAACGCGAGTGAAGACATTGGTTCACAGAGGTCTGAAAGACCCTTGCTGTCAATCGGCCGAATATCACACGCATTTGTTCTCTCATGACATCAGCGGGATGTCATTGCCAGGTTGACACACACACACACACACGCACACACACACACACACACACACACACACACGCACACACACACACACACACACACACACACGCACACACACACACACACACACACACACACACACACACGACAAAGGGGAAGAGAGGGGTTGATGCTTATCAGTCCTAATCGGAAATTAAAGAAATGGTCCAGTGCTAATATGCTGATATGCAGATTGAGAGCTGTTCTCATGCATACACACACACGCACACACATCTTATAGGAATAACGACCAACTCGGCTGTAACAATATGAATGCGCTGTATGTCTAATATCACACAGCAGGAAGTAATGATGTGTTCAGGGTGGCAAACATTCACAGCAACTCTCATCGAATGTGTGTTTTGATGTGGCGTTTTCCAAAAGCAGTTTTTTTTACCGTGGCTTGTGTGTGAAGCCCAACGCAAACAAGAAATAGCTCTTGCTTCTTCATGCGCACCATTTCTCTTGAAAACAAGACGCTGGCATGCAAGCTGTTAGCTAAAATGAGAAGCATCACAGTTCCGCAATGAAGTCAGTTTTTGGATTTTTAAAATGAATCCATTCAAAGCAAAGGTTTTTGAGTTAGCAAATGTGTGTGCACAGTATTATTACAGGTTTATGTGGGTCCCTTTTATTCAGAGAGCTCGACTTTTAAAATCAGATGCTTGATGCTCCTTTCACAAACGTGTGTTATTGCAGGTATTACGTGAAATTGCCGTGTTAGCCGGAGGGGGATTACGGTGCTTTTGGGTCAATACTTCCTTTCGAGCTGTTTGGCTGCCTGAGTGGAGGAGCAATTAGGCCTTTGTCTGTCAATCAAGGAACAAGTGCAAATACGAACACACACACATACACACACACACACACACACACACACACACACACACACACTTAGTTGTGTACGCAAAAACGCACTGGCAAGTCCACGTTAGAACCACCTTCTGTCACACTGCACTAATAGTGGTGCATTTAATACAGCAAGGTCCTGTTCACATTTTGTTTTATTTTCAAAGAATATTGCTTCATGCGCACCAGCATCAAATCTTCCCGTCATTGCTGTAGTAAGGAGGAGTCACAGCTTGTTCATGTTGTTTTGCTTGCTCATGCTGTGTGATGTTGACATAGACATGACCTTTTACTTTAAACTAGGGATGTTCGATACCACTTTATTTTAGACCGATACGATACTCAAATATTCAGTACCAATACCAATACCAAGTGCCGATACCATTAGTACTTTTGATGTATACAATTTTAAAAACAATAATGGCAAATAAAAAAAATAAAAAAAGTCATATCCCTCCCAACTATAGCAAATTTGAATTAAATTTGAATTAAATTAATGGCAATTATATTTTTTTTCAATTTGCTCACAAAAGTCATTTTGCATAGAGCACACAAAAAAAACACAACTAGAGTACTTACTTATTTTCAGTAATGTACACTGAAACGGCGCTGCCGGATGTAATAAAATGAACAAGTGTTACCTCATAAGGAAACATACAGGAAATAAACGAGACGGAACAAAACTTTTGTTACCCGCAGTCTTTCTGACAGTTCCTGACCGAAAAATGGCTACAAGAGCAGGGGCCGATACCAGTATTGATAGCCATCGCGAGTACTGATACCATGAAATTGGCCTACTTTAAAGACCAACTTTGAAGTAAGGTTGGCCAACCATTTTTTGAGTAATACCAATGGCTAAAAACATTTTATGCATATTTTCGCTGTTCGCTGCTTCTTGGTTTGACCCATAGCAACGCCCTTGACAAACTTTCAAAAATATATAAGTTACTTTTATATACTGATAAAATGTCTTTACCCATCTCGAAATGAGAGACAGACTTGTCTATAGCACCGGAATCTGACTTTTGGATTCAAGTTTGTGAAAACGCATTTAAAATGACAAAACACACAAATTTACAACTTATCCAATATAAAATTATTCATAGAACATACATTACTCAATATATGATGAAGAAAATGGGACTCTAAGACTCCGACATTTGTCTCCAATGTTTCCAAAACACTACAGACACTTATGTTCATGCTTTATGGTTATGTACTCCGGTTATGTATTTCTGGACTAAAGTCTTAGAAAAACTTTCCGCTATTTTGGACTGTAGGAAACCTTTATCTCCAAACTTGTGTTTGCTAGGTGACCTAACAACAACTGACTTACCACATAAACAATTTCAATCTACACTTGTAGCCCTTACTATCGCTAAAAAAACAATTCTTGTTAACTGGAAAAATAAACAAACTCCGAATATCGACCAATGGTCTAACCTCCTCATAAATCACATTTTAATGGAAAAAATATCTGCCTCAAATAAAAACCAAATATCAAAATTTATAGAAACATGGTTTACGTATATAGAATTTTTTAACCTAATGGTTCTGGTTACTTAATTCTGTCTGTTAGCGAGAGCCACTATATCGTGATAACTTACATTGATGTTTCTGCATTTGGCAATTTATTATTATATTATATTATTAGTATGGGATTTTTTTTAATGGGCTTTAGGTGAACTGATGAATGCACGCACGCACGCACGCACACACACACGCACACACACGCACATACACGTACTCACCCACATACAACAAAAAAAAATGTATATATATATATATATATATATATATATATATATATATATATATATATATATATATGTGTGTGTATATATATATATATATATATATATATATATATATATATATATATATATATGTGTGTGTATATATATATATATATATATATATATATATATATATATATATGTATATATATATATATATATATATTTAAAAAATAAAAAAATTAAAAAAATAAAAAGAGAAAAAAAAATGTTGTTTTTTTTTTTTTTGAAGGAGAGCATGATGATGGATGCTGGATGATGTCAAATCGAATGAACAATACTGTGTTCTCCTTAGAAAAAAAAAAAAAGAAAATGTTTTTTTTCGACAACCTTCGGAAATCTTCGGAATTTACATCACACAGGGGAGTTGTGAGGGCAGTCAGCCATTGTACTCAATTGTTGATTGTCACCTGGCATTTTTATTTGGTAAAATGACACAGCGCTGTGTGGCGGTGTACTGTTCTCAATCAAAACAAAAGTTGTGTGAGTGGCCAAAAGATAATAAGGCACGTTTCGTCTGTGTGGGAGCATTTCTGCTGACTGAATGCGGAGCAAAGCCGACATCTTGCTTATAAACAGGAAATCCGGCCCTGGTTGAGGATTTGCAGACATGACAACCCGAAAGATTCAACTGAAAGATGATATGAATTTATTGGGTTCTCAAGCCTGCCTTTCCGCAATTAGGGACGGTTTTCCTGTATAGTAGGAAGTATTGTGTCACTGCTTTAGATTCACGTAACGGAAGTGCTTCACTAGAGCAAGTTACGCCACAATTTGTGAATGGATGTGCAAGCTTGGGCTAAACGTGTATACTTGCACTAATGTTGGAGCTTTCGCAAAAGCCGTATCATTTCTGAGGAGCCGCACGTTTACGAGACTGACTCTGACAACACTACAATGATGAGAGAGGGAACCTGGCGTTTGATGGAGACGTAGCCCAGCTGTATGTTTCAGATACAGAAGATGAGGACTTTGACTTTTGAGGATTGATCAAAAGTATCGTGAGTACATTGTTAAATACTTCAATAAAATACAGCCAAACTCAGTTTTGCTCTGCTGCCTTTTTAAAAACGAACGCTAGCAAGTGAAAGCATGCTACTGTATGTTTTGAGCTGCATATGTTTAACTGCATTATGGTGGTAAAAATACAGTAGGTAATCTCATAGTGCTCATTTACGGCACAAATTTCAAACAATAACGCTAGACTAATAACCGCAGTGTATATAGCTTACCGATCTTCTAATCTCGATTGGGCTCATCTCCACTCCATGTCAGCTCATCCGGGCACAACATCTGGCTCATACATATATGGTCCAACATATAACATGCCGACCTCCTCCTCTTCCTCCAACTCTTCAAAGACTTGGATCTCCTCATTTAAGCTTGACATATTACTTTCTGAATACATTTTTGACTGGCTTTGTATATTTTCCGTATTGAGCTTTGCCATTGTTGTCCACGGTGTGACGTATCACTTCAGGGTTTGTCGTTCGCCAGGTTCTAACTTCGTAAAAACGATTATTTTGTCAAATATACAAAATATAAATGATGTTTTCATGTTTAAATTTTTGGACAATGTTTAATTACATCACTTGTGACCCTTTTTGGAATTTCATGAAATTACTTCAAAGTTGGCCTTTAAACAAAACATATTGTGCGTGTGTGTGTTTGACCCATTTTGAGCCAGGAATACTCTAATAATGTCCAAACAACAGAAACGAATGCAAAGACAATGTACAAATATAAGATACCAATGATGTAATCTAACACGTACTATCAGACCACTTTTAATATGATGGGAATTAAATTGGCTCCGGGTCCATGTGACAAGTGAATTTTAAGCATTCTGTAACTCACTACCCTTTGTCTATTTTGATGGAAAAATGTCAAAAACCTTATATAAACACACCTGGAAACAATCTTAAATTTTGAATCAAATGATATATCCCTGTTAAGGTCTGATCCAACATTCCCATTATGTCAACACAGCACTTAGAGCAAGTGTTTTCATAGTATTTGCTAATTAAATTGTTGTCTTTAAAAAAAAAAAAAACAAGCATTCCTGTTAGAAGTGCAGTGATGCTATAGCATGAGCCAAGCTCAACGCGCAGACAGGACTGAGCTCACGAGCCGCGATGATTTCCACTTTACTTTTGTGTGCGTTAATGGAAAAAAGCCGGAGCCTAATGGGATTTGGTGATAAGCATTACCAGCGCCAGGTCCTTGTCTTTTGTCTCTCGCAGGGGGAATTCAATGGCTCAGCTAGCAAGAGGGAACCCAGGGCCCCAGTTGCCGTAGAGACGGGAGAACACAGAGCTTTGGCGTCGTCATGGCGAACAGGGGCTTGTCAAAGTTCTTTTCATACACGAATGTACAACACATGAACAAGAGTGTCTGCGTTGGTGTACATTTTGCACACATAGATATGTGATGGCGAGGAAGAATTTTTCAATGCTGTATATGGTAAAAGACTAATACGTATATTTAATACATCGTTCCGTATCCAAGTGTCCCACTGTATTGTATTCGTCATACTTTTTTTTTTTTTTTTTAGCTACGGAGGCAATTTCAAGAAAAAAATTCTTGCGTGTTATTTGATGAATGCTTATGTTATACAGCAGCAGAAAGGCCACACAATGGGAGGGAGCAAGAAAAGAGTCAGTGGGGTGGGGGGGTGATTGGGGGGGGGGGGGGTTCAGAGAGAGAGAGAGAGAGAAGCCGGCAGTTTGTCAGCTCCATGGCGGATTGCAAAACAAGTAAATTACAGAGCGCCGGTAAAAAGAGAGTGGCCTTGTCATCCGGCACTGCCGAGAAGGATTTCCTGAATTATCGTAATTACCGTACAGTGCGTAGCAGGCCGCCCTGTTGCATGCCTGCCACTCCAGCAGGAAGACTGTGATGGCAATCAGCACGGTCATACCACTGCACTTGAAGCTAATGTCTTTCAAAAGGAGGACATGGGATGGTAGCATGGGGACGTTTGTGAGGACTGTTAATCATGACACCCGCTTGTTGCATTCTTACATATAGTTTGACACTGCTGTTAGATTTGTTGTTGTTGACCTCTTAGAAGTAGAAAACGTGTGTGTGTGTGCGTGCGTGCGTGCGTGCGTGCGTGTGTGTGTGTGTGCGCGCGCGTGTGTGTGTGTGTGTGTGTGTGAGAGAGAGAGAGATGATTATAGAAATATAGTGTGTTGAAGTTTGGAAACATCTAAAACCTGCAGGTCTCTGGACCTCGAAGACCTGGACTGGGGAAACCTGCCCTAAACCCAACAGAAAATCCACCATTTTTATTTGATATTAACATTTGACGCCCATTTTTTTTTTTCTCAATGTCATATTTTAACAAACTCTGATTATTTACAAACTTTGGGTGTTTTTTAATCTAGCAGGGGTGGCAATTCCGGTCCTTGAGGGACTCGAGGCCTACATTTTTTTAGAGGTTTCCCTCCTCCAACACAGCTGATTCCAATGAACAGAATCGTTATCAGGCTTTATGCAGAGATCATATGAATCAGGTGTGTTAGAAAAAGGAAACATCCAAAACTTGCAGGACTCTGGCCCTGGAGGACCGAGTTTGTCCACCCCTGATCTAAAGACATTTAAGATTAAAAGCCATTAGTTGGGTTTCCATCCATCCATTTTTTGAATTTTCAAGAAATGCGAAAACAAAACTGAATGGAAATGCTAGAAAGGGAACAAAATTCACCCCAAAAGTTTTTACGCTTAGAAGGGGTGAATTTTGAAGCCTATCATTACGTCACATGTACGTTTGTAGTCACAAAGTAATGGCGGACGATAAAGTAATGTATGTTTAGGGGGACGACAAAACAGAAATCTTTTGGGAATTAATTAAAGAAGCGAATATTAATTCGATTTTAGATGGAAAACAGTAAAGAAACGCTACGGTTTATCAAAAATTACAAAAGAAAACTCATACGTAATCGCACGGCGCAGTCGCTTCCTGGTCTTCTTCTTTTAAATTACTGGAGGATCACATCTCCATGGTGTATACCGCCAACTACTGAGTCCCCTCTCAATATTCGCAAAAGAAGAACAGAGAGAAATGGGCCTAAATCGCATGTCCGTTTGGCGCATTTTAGTAAATTTGCTTAAAAAATTTGAAACAATTGGATGGAAACCTGACTATTGAAAACTATTTTCTTTTTCATCACATCCAATGCGCTTTTTGAAGAATGATGCTCGTTGAATGATGTTTTTGAGGATCTAAACCTAAACGAATATTCATGAGACTTGGCACACACATAAGGCCTGACAAAAACATTTGTATTTTACAGGGTTTTTGTCAACGCAACACAATGAGGTCAAGGTTGCAAGGGCTGTTTACAGCTGCAGCTCCATGTGAATAAGTTTCACTGTTATTTGTTACAAAATACAAACAGCTAGCCAAATATGTTAATTTGTGAGCTGCATTGTTTCTTTTACTGTATGCTGACAAAAAAAAGTGTTACAGCATCCGAGCATTGGTAATTTCCCTTGTCAGGAAGACGAAGCCACACATACGCGTGCTAATGACATTTAAATGGCTCATTTGAAGATAAAAGGCGTGGTGACATCAAATGGAGCCTTGTTCTGCATAATAGCAAGCAACTAAGCAGAAATGAAGCTTGCATAAAAAGGTTTGTGTTTTTTCCAGTGCAAACACAATAAGAGCACACCAACAAATCTTGCCAGATTGCAATGCAAACGGTTTATTGACGTCAACGTGTTACACAGGCTTTGAGCAATTTAGGATGGCAGACATTAGTGCATGTTACAAACAATGCCGCTCTGCAGAGATTTCCCACAAAACTCCATGAATGGCCCTTTTATTACTCACACATACTTTACTATATTATCCACTCTTACTTATACTTTTCTCTTTGTCATGATGGTTCTCATGGGCAAACACGGATGTACCACTATGGCAACAGTAGAGCTAAAAGAGGCTACACCACGAAGTTTGTCAACTTTGATCCCGTTCATCTTTGCCGACCCTTTCATCTCCTTCACTCTCTGGTGGTGTCTGCATGTAATAGGCAGGTAATCTGCCCCCAGTCTCCCCACCTCCAGCTCCATTACCTGGCAGTGCATTAGTCCCTATGTGCACCATTACAAAGTTAGCAGTCCTACCCCCCTCACTTACAGACGATCATTACGGCATGTGGTGTCCCAATCCGCTTGGGAATTTCAAGAAGACTCGAAGCATGTGAGAGAGACGCTGGGAGAAGGCAAGATATCCTCTTAAAAGCTCAATTCCGGATA
The DNA here is from genome assembly GCF_051991255.1 of Vanacampus margaritifer. NCBI lineage: Eukaryota > Metazoa > Chordata > Actinopteri > Syngnathiformes > Syngnathidae > Vanacampus > Vanacampus margaritifer. Next base: position 36,550,936 of record NC_135432.1, on the reverse strand, counting down.
TTTGATGCTATTAAGATTTTTTGAGCACCAATTACTCCAGCACTAGCTTAAGTGGCGCTGCAGCTATTATGAAGATGGCCTGGCATATTATGCTCCTCGCACAAGTTCCTCATCTGAAGGCCTCAAAGTGCAACTGTCATTTGACAGTATTCTTGCCAGGCCACTTTTTCTAGAGGTGACATCATTCCGTAAGATTGCATTGCCTGCTTGTGCTGCTACTCATCAGGGGCAGTCAAAAAATAAAACATCACCACTGAACATTGCTTCCAATGAAAAATATGTTGAATCTTGAAGAAAGAGTGTGTAGTGAGGTGAAGACTCACTCCTAATGATTTTTCCCAGGGGTTCTCTGTCATTGATGTCCAAGATAGGCCTAACACACACACACACACACACATACACGCGAATGCGACACCTTGAATGGTCTCCCATGGCAGCATCACTCGGACATTGTCAGGTCAGACAAAAGACCTTATCTCCTGCTCCCCTTTCGGTCTGGGTGATTGGCCGCAAGAAATGTCCACGCTCGACACTGCACAAATGTCAGCCACCTTGCTATCTCTCTTCAACCTATGTGTGTGTGTGTGCTCACAATGGGACATCTACAGTATATTTATCTGTCTGACAAGACTACATGCTGAAATCATACTCAAAATGGAAATGGATGACTACATGCAAACCCAATAGTCTTGTAGTGGGTCACATACTGTAGCTGACTTCAGGTGCAGGTGTTGCAGACTGGCACTTAATGCCTATTCGCTTTTGCTTCGCGAATTGCTGCACTGCATTGTTCATTGTAAGGGGGGGGGGGGCGGGGGTATCGCAGGTCATCCTGTCATGTGTTTGATTGTCATGTGAGGTGTGAAATTTTGACCCAAACGCACACAGGACACAGAAGTTAAAAAGCAGAGGGTCTTTACGTATATACAAAAATACAAAGTAACAACAGAGAGCAGGGCTGGATGCAGATGCCCTCCAAGAAAGAACTTAACGAAGAAACCTTGACCAAAAAAACTCGACGTACTGACAAAAGTGTCACTCAGCATCTCGTGCTAGGGACATACTAAATTCTATATGACAGAATAAAGGCCTATATGACAAAATAAGAGTGACAAACACAGTTCCATTTAACCTAAATTTGCTTATTTTGCCTTGACAAGTTATTTTTAGACAAGATCAGTGTGCTTATTTTAAGATACTTGATTATCTTATTTGATGAAGTAGTCTTGGCATTGAGTGTTAACAGCCAGTTTTAAGTACTGTGAGGCTTAAAACAAGCATTTTCCACGTTCTAAGTTGACAAATGTCCAACATCAAAGGCGCTGAACTGGGGTTTCATAGGTTGAATTTTCCTTTTTTAAGATTTTGCATAATCTAGTAATAAGATAAATGGGAAAAAAAAAAAAGTATGCAGACAAGTTTCATTTTGTTATATTTACTAAGCTTATTTTCCTTGTTCCAGTACCAGCTCAGTGGTCTAGTGGTAGAATGCCTATTCTCAGACTTGGAGGTTGAAGGTTCAATCACTGGCTGAATCATTCAAAAGTCAATAAAAATGGGACCTCTTACCTCCCTGCTTGACACTCAGGCAAAATTATCCAAGCGTGAAAAAATACTTATGCATTTTAAGAAATTAGTTCTATTTATTACAGCTCGAAAAAAATATTACTAGTTTTTCGTCTAAAAATACTTTTTTCAAGACCGCTGTGGTTGATATGGGCTAAGTATTATTTTCTTATTTTTCAAAATCTTACAGGTAAATTTGAGTACAATTTTCTTGTTCAGTTGGCAGATAATTTTGCTTATTTGAAGTAATAATTTTCTTATTTTACTATATTTTTTCTTAAATGTTCTACTGTCCTTTTTGCAGTGTATACAGACAACATCATCATCAAAATGTACAAATACTGTACAGGAACTTAAGCCCGTATCTCACTGAGTGGCGCAGGCCTGGAAGGGTGCGCGCACGTGGCGAGTGTTGCTTTTTGGGCCGGCTTCCATCAGTGTTGCAAAATGTTGCAAAGTCACTAGCCACACTCTCTCAAAGCTAGCATTATAGGCTACTCTCAAACCCAACCCAAATCTCAGTCACAACATTTATGAGGTTGGACTCACATTCTTCCACAACCTTCGTCTTTCTGGACTTCACCAAATAAGATTTTCATGGTAACTAAGGAGTCTAGTTCCACCACTGATTGATAAAGTTGTGTTTCATCTTTCTCTGAACCTTTTTCCTTCCTTACAAGAACCTGTGGATCCCTCATCCACTGTGTGGCTCTTCTTCAGCACTAATTGAAGGATCGTTGTAGCCACTGGATGTGGCTGGAGACACTAATCAAGACCTTGTTAAAGCTCGTTCGGAGACAATTGCTCATAATTTAGCAAAGCCCGCTGGATAGTTCATTTAATTAACCAACAATTAGAGAATGCACAGTGGGAAAGTTTTTTCCACACAGTGTAGTTTTAAACGTCTAACATGGGTTTGTGATGTGTTAGGAAATGCAGACATTAGCAGGGTTTAAAAGGAGACTTTTTTTTTACTTATTCTTATTGAATGAACATCTGTGGTCACCAGTTTACATGTGACGTGATCCATTCCAATCTGCCGTTTACAGGTTCCCCTCCTTTAATCAGATCAGCCCCGCAGCAACCGTGGGGCATGCTGACATTGGGTCAGGTGATTTATTAAGATGGAGTTCATTCGTCATTTAGCACAGTAGTTGTGATAGTTTTAACACTTTTATTGAAGCAACATCTTCATAAAAACAAGTTCCAAGTACTTTAAAAGGAACCGACTGTAATGACAAGTTTGCTCTATATTATTTATTTGGTTGTTACCAATATACCTAAAGAGATTCATTTTTCAAAAATCATTTCCCGTTTAATACATTTTGTAGAAACTTTATTTGGACGTACTGTGGTGGACTTTAGGACCATGCCTCTCACCCAGCAGGCATACAGCAGGGGGCGTGTTAATTGAAATGTTTGTTGGCGCGATATTCGCCATTCTGTTGTTGGCAGTGTTAAATAAAGACGTGTTTACCAGTCAGTCGTGTATGCTCCTTACTACTGCCACATTGGTGACCCTGACGTGAGAAGATGTTTCAAAAAGTGAAGGAAGAGGTGTCCTCCTCGGCCATGTCGCCCCAACTCCCGCAATTTGCAGCCGTCGCCGCTACCGCGAGGCTGCCGGAGTTCTGGCAGAGCGACCCGGCCTCGTGGTTTCAGCATGTTGAAGCGCTTTTCCACTTGCGAGGAATCATCGCTGATGAGCCTAGGTATTACATGGTCGTGGCGGCCCTCGACCAACTGACTACACGTCGTGCTATGCAGCTATTGCGCGCGCCTCCGCAGAGCGGGAAATACACCGCGCTCAAGCAACTTCTGCTTAGGAGGTTCAGTTTGTCGGACTCGGAGAGAGCAGACGGACTCCTTTCTCTGCCCGGGTTGGGCGATGGCACAGCAGTGGCCCTCATGGACAAGATGCTGTCGTTGTTAGGCTCGGATGAAGGCGGATTCGTTTTCCCGCACATTTTCCTCCGACAGCTACAGCTTACGGTACGCGCGGTGTTGGCTAACTCCGCTTGCCTGGCGTCCCGCGATTATCGGGCCTTGGCCGAAGAAGCGGATCGAGTTTTGCTGGCTACGAGACGACTCGTCGTGCAAAGTGTGGCAGCCGATCACCTCCTGGAGGAGACGCCGGACGCGGGCCCGACGGTGGTGGCCGGAGTGGCGACACGGAAGCGGCGCGACAAGCCCCTCTGTTTCTTCCACCAGCGGTTTGGCGTGAAGGCTAGGCGTTGTGTTCCTCCCTGCACCTTCGAGGCTCCGGGAAACTCCAACGCCGGCGTTCCATAGCGGCTGTGGGCGCCGGTAATGAAAGTGAGCTGCTCTTTATCACGGACTCGTCATCAGGGAGACGTTTCCTGGTGGACTGCGGGTCGCAAGTTAGCCTGCTTACACTGACCGCCGCGGACAAGGCGGCCAGTGGCAGCGGACCGTCCCTGTGTGCAGCTAACGGCTCACCCATCATCAGTTTTGGTTCCAGGCTGGTGACTGTGTGCTTCCATGGACGTGAGTTTCAGTGGAACTTTATTGTCGCTTCGATCACGGTTCCAATTATTGGCGCGGATTTTCTGTGTGCGAATGGACTGCTTGTTGATGTTGCTAACCGCCGTTTGATTGACGCTGTTTCTTTCGCCACTTTCCCATGTGAGGCTGGGGGACTCGGACCATTAGCACACGCAAATTTTTTGGCATCGGGCGACGTTCATCAGCGTTTGCTGTCCGATTTTCCATCGTTGACAACTCCCGCCTTTTCCACCGCCGATACTAAGCACGGGGTGGAGCATTTCATCCCCACCGTTGGCCCGCCAGTTTTTGCCCGCGCGCGCCGACTTGACGCGGCCAAATTGGCAATTGCGAGGGAGGAGTTTGCTACAATGGAGCGTTTGGGGATTGTCAGGCGTTCTAACAGCCCGTGGGCTTCGCCCTTACACATGGTGCCTAAATGCGATGGTTCTTGGCGGCCTTGTGGTGATTTTCGTCGGCTAAACAGTAATACTACTCATGACCGTTACCCCATTCCACACATTCAGGATTTTTCTGCGCGTCTGGCTGGCACCACGATTTTTTCTAAGGTGGATATCACCAAGTGCCTGTGCAGCCGTTAGACGTGCCCAAAACGGCAGTGATAACCCCGTTTGGACTTTTCGAATTCCTGCGCATGCCTTTTGGCCTTAAAGGGGCAGCACAGACTTTCCAGAGATTGATGGACTGTGTTTTGCGCGAGCTCGACTTCGTGTTCGTCTATCTTGATGACATTTTAGTGGCCAGTCCTTCACCGGAGGTACATCTGTCGCACTTAACGCAGGTTTTCAAGCGCCTCGATTCGCATGGCCTAATCGTCAATCCGGCTAAGTGTCAATTCGGTCTTACTGAGATTGATTTTTTGGGACACTGTATATCGGCGCAGGGTGCAGTTCCCTTGCCTGCCAAGGTACAGGCAGTGATTGATTTCCCCCGCCCAGCCTCGGTTAAGGCGCTGCAGGAGTTCTTGGGCATGGTTAATTTTTATAACCGCTTTCTTCCGCGTGCAGCCCACCTCCTGCAGCCTCTTTACAGGGCCTTGGGGAACAAGAAGGCTAAAGACCCCCTCGAGTGGTCTCCGCAACAAGCACAGGCGTTTCAGCAAGCGAAGGACGCCCTCGCGAGCGCGGCCCTCCTCGTCCATCCGATCTCCACTGCGCAGGTGGCCTTGACTACAGATGCGTCCGATATAGCTGTAGGGGGAGTGGTTGAGCAACTCGTGGCGAATGTGTGGCAGCCCCTTGCGTTTTTCAGTCGTAAGTTGCGGGATAACGAACGCAAGTATAGCGTTTTTGACAGGGAGTTGCTGGCACTGTATCTCGCAACGCGACATTTTCGTTTCCTCCTTGAAGGGCGCCGTTTCACGGCTTATGTGGATCATAGGCCGCTTACGTTTGCGATGTCAAAGGTTACTGAACCGTGGTCGGCCCGCCAGCAGCGCCACTTGGCGGCCATTTCCGAATTCACGACAGACGTTCGGCATGTGGCTGCTAAGTGTAACCCTGTGGCTGATTGTTTATCGCGCGCGATTGTGTGTCCGGTCCAGCTCGGGGTTAATTTTTCCGAGATGGCTGCGGAACAGTCCGACGACCCTGACATCCGCAACCTCAAGGAGGCAGGTACGGCTCTTAGACTGGAAGAGGTGGTGATGCGCGAAGGCGATCCCGCTCTCCTCTGCGATATGTCCACAGGCCGCCCTCGGCCGCCTTTTTGACTCTATCCACTCCCTCTCACACCCTGGCGTCCGGGCGTCGGTCAAGCTGGTTGGTGCCAAGTTTGTCTGGCCTGGACTGCGTAGGGATGTCAGGGAGTGGGCGGCGGCGTGCGTGGCTTGTCAGCGTGCCAAAGTTCACCGGCACACCAGGGCGGACCTTGAACCTTTTCCGATTCCTGCTAGGCGTTTCGACCACGTGCACGTTGATCTGGTAGGCCCCCTCCCTCCGTCGCAGGGTTTTACGCATCTGCTCACGATGGTGGATCGAACCACAAGGTGGCCGGAAGCTGTTCCCCTGTCCTCCACAACTTCGGTGGACGTAGCCCGCGCGTTCCTGTCGTCGTGGGTCGCGCGTTTTGGCACGCCGTCTGATATCACCTCGGATAGGGGGCCCCAGTTTGTGTCTGGACTTTGGTCTGCCTTAGCGGAGTCCTTGGGTGTGCGGGTACACCGCACTACTGCCTACCACCCACAGGCTAACGGGTTGTGTGAACGTTTTCACCGGTCGCTTAAAGCCGCGGTGCGGGCTGCGCTTTCCGACGGTAACTGGGTCGATCGTCTTCCTTGGGTTTTGCTCGGGTTGCGTTCGGCTCCGAAAGAGGATCTTAACGCCGCCCCGGCTGAGTTGGTGTTCGGTCAGCCTCTTCGCGTCCCGGGTGAATTTCTGCCCGAAGGTCCCGACGCGCGGCCCTTTCTATCGGGGATGCCCTTGACTCCTGCACCGGTTCACCACTGTGTTCCTAAGGTTTTTGTACCGTCGACACTCATGTCTGCCCGTTTTGTTTTTGTGCGCCACGATGCCCACCGGTCGCCCCTCATGCCACCGTATGACGGCCCGTTTCGGGTGCTTGAGCATGGGGTTAAATATTTTGTGCTTGATATGGGTGGGCGTAGGATAGGCTCAAACCAGCTCATTTGGTTGTAGGCGAGGTGCCGTTGCCTGCTCAGGTCCCTCGCCGTGGTCGTCCTCCGAAGCCCCCAGCCTCGTTTCCGCACGATGATGTTGAGTGTTCTCCGGCTGCCTTTTCGACTGTCCCCCCTGCTCAACAGGTTTCACCTGCTCCGCTGGGAGATGGACTGCGTAGTCGATGTGGTAGGCTGGTGAAGCCCCCTGTGAGGTTTTCTGTTTGAGTGCTCTTCTGGGTGTTCGGGGGGGGCCTGTGTGGTGGACTTTAGGACCATGCCTCTCACCCAGCAGGCATACAGCAGGGGGCGTGTTAATTGAAATGTTTGTTGGCGCGATATTCGCCATTCTGTTGTTGGCAGTGTTAAATAAAGACGTGTTTACCAGTCAGTCGTGTATGCTCCTTACTACTGCCACAGTACGCCATTGTTATTTACGTCGCAACGGATTCAGTGCGTAGTGACGTAGAATGGCAGCAAGTCCCTGCCGAGCAATATGAAACGTCTATAAAGAAAGCGAGGTAAGCCTCATAGCGTTCCTAAAGAAACAACGTGCGATCGGTAGAGTCACCCTCCCCCACGCCGTGCTCTTGTCATTCACAAGAAGCATTCAAGAGTTTCGATTGTCCCTTTAGGAACGCTACAAAGGCTTACCTTGCTTTCTTTTTAGGTGTTTCACATTGCTCGGCAGAAAGCCGCCACCATTCTACGTCACTACGCACTGAATGCGTTGCGACATAAGTAAAAATGGTGGCGTGCATCCAAATAAAGTTTCTAAAAAACGTATTAAACTGGAAATATATATATTTTTAAATGAACCTCATAGTTATGTTAGTAACAGCCAATTAAATAATATAGAGCAAACTTGTTAATACAGTCGGGTTCTTTTTAAAACAAGTTCTTCCCTCACAGACGAGCTCTTCGCAAGACGCCGCCATTTTAATGTGCGGAAACGACGACGTCACGACACATTTACGTCAAGACAAGCATGCACATACCCTACGCAGCCTGGCCATTCCAATTGGACTGTTTACATTTCGCTCCTTCGTTTTGACAAAAGGAATACGGTATACCACACCTGTGATTCCGAATGAAATTCATTTTCAGATTCAGCCTTTTTTACAAATCAAATTACAACAATCCAAACACCAATGCTTTTCAATGAGCGGAGAGCTGCGTTTCACCGAGGAAAAATGCTGCATTCGAGAAAAGCGGGAAATTGGATTTATCCCACTCGGATTGTGTCAGCTCCGACCTCAAAGTGTTTGAGGCAAATCTAAATATAAAAAGTATGTTCACGTGACAACATGATTTGGAATGACTGTGTTAACCAGAACAACAACAAAATTATCGAAATCAGCCATCTTTGCTGTTTACATTTTTCCTCAAACACTTTGACACTCAGTGAGATAAATTCGACTCCAAAACCTCCTCGAATGCAGCATAGGACCGCCATTTTGCCTTGTGGCGTCATTTCGGAATTGTCAATATGCAGCATTTTCATTCCGTTTGGCCGTTCAGATTCATTGTAATCAGAATACATGGCTGAGGTGAGGATCCATGTAAACCCGGCTAATATGGGTGGAGAACTTTGTGGAAAGGAACCCAAAAAGACACAAGTGTCCATGCAGCAGGTGGGAAATTTTCCAGTAAAAAACAACAACAACAACAACAACAATTGGTGACTAGAATGAAGTAAAGAAAAAAAAGAGTCTGCAGAATCAATTAGTGCTGTAAAAAGCATAAGTTCAGCTCACAGTCGCACATACACCTGTCATCACCCCCCCCCCCCCCCCCTTCCCCGCAGAGGGCCACCCGCAGACCATGTGCCATGACAAAAGATATCCCCGCCCTCCACCCCTCGCTCGCCTCAACGCTCCCTCCACCCACTGTGTTTCTTGAAAGTACAGACTTCATCAGTGCCCCCCCACGGAGATCATCTATCCACACACTAAGGCACACTGTAGGCTCTTTTCTTTTTCTTCTAATGCTAATTAGTGCTCAGCCTGCCTGCCCAATTATTACCAGCCATGCACTAATTAGGACTTGTTTAAAGTGCTTGTCAATTAGTCTTTAACATCGTTGTCTGCCTGAGCGGGTTGCACCAGTGAGCAGTTCAGAGATTCTTGCTTCTGTAACTTTCCGTCATACAGTATGAGTAACATGTTCAAATACGTTGACTGTATGTCCCATGTCCAGCACTTGATGCGAGCGCAACAAAGGAGTAAATCGCTCCTTCAGCTTTGTGCATGAAGTGAGCTAAACTTGGCCATGAGACAAGCGTGTGATTGGGTCCGCCCCATAATTGTTTGTGTCCATATCAGGCACAAACATCTATGTGCTACTCGTTAGCTCAAACAGAATGGCAACATATGCATTTGTGGGCAATAGGAGTGTAAAAAGAAAAAGAAAAGAAAAATTGGATTATCCAGCATTAATCTCTGTGCAAACCAAGCAGATCTTTCTGTCAACACATTATACATTCACATGTGTATATATTTAGCTTCCCTTCTCCAGCAGGCTGTGGGAAAGGAGCAGAATCAGAAGATGGAGAAATGTGGTCCAGACGGTGAGACAGATTCAAAGAGGCAGTATCAGCCCCAAAAACCAATGAGAGGTGGAGTCTTCTTGGAATGCTAAAATATTAAAATCTCTATACTGGAGCACAGTTAGTATGGTTCTATGAACACAAAAATTTGCATTTTTTTTGTTTAATGGGTGTTAACCTAAATCTTAATCTGACTGTTTTCCACTTTCTATAAATTGAAAACACCCAGACTATTTTATTGGAAACCAAAAAGTCCTCTTTCAAAATTCCTTGGCTCAAACAATGGAGTCGGTGTTCTGTCGATTTGAGCTCTCCAGTCAAAATTGTTGACAGCAGCGTAACTCGATGGCAGAAAGTATTGATTCGGGGGAAGGAAGGGTAACTAGCTAACTAGGTATGCAGGTATTTATTTTGTTTTCCAAATCCAGTATTGGCGTCTGATTAACTAACTTGAAAAATAATCAAAATGCCATTAAAACCCAGGTGACACACGTGCTATCATACAATGCTAAAGGGGCATGATATAAGTTTGAGTGTTCACGTTTTAAAAAATTGTATAATGGACAGTGTTGGAATAAATGTACATACGTTATCCTATATTTCATATTATAGTATTGCAAAGCATGACTCATGCTATATATATATACATATATGTATATATATATCAAACTTTTGTGCACACGTAATTGTTTGTATGCTTAGTTGTCAAAAGGCACTATAAAATAAATACACTTTAGAAATATTACTCACTTGGGGGGCGTGGTCGCCGTGCACATGCTCAGTAGCCCTCGGGGCTCAGTTTGAAGGGGTTGACAGTACACAAAGAAGATTTCAGTCACAACAGAGAAGAAGAGGAAGTACAAATTAGAAAATAAAATCGTGCTACATCATTTTAAAGCAGTGAGTATTCTAAATAACCGTAAATGGAGTGAAGTGAAATATTATGGGCCTGATTCACAGGGAATCCAAACAACAGAGAAATTAACTTTAACTAAAGTGCATGCGCTTATTGGCAGCTATGTAAAAGCGCATCTAAAAGAGTGTTTTGTCCTTCAAGCTAGGGCTGGGGGAAAAAGTCGACCACAAATAATAATATCACTATAATAATATTATTTTGCTCCGAGGCATTGCCGACACCATTTTACGCCATACAGTAATTTCCAGGGCACATTACGCTCTCTAAAACGCTCATTACCTTTTCACAATATATTCAGTCAGTGAGATTTTTCATAAGTTATTAGGGGCACATCTCGTCCGCTCTGGCTTCAGTGTTCAGCAGTTTTTACATAAAAGACCGTGGCGGTGTCCGAAAGTGAACACTACTCCCCATATAGTACACGACGAAGGGGTCACGCCATTTTGTAGGGATGTCTGAAAAAAATGTAGTGCGCTCAAAATTACCCACAAGACACTTTAAAAAATAGTGACAATCGATGGTCACTCAACAGGTTGATAAAGACCACAGTGCATTGAGAGCAGACCCGTCGCCAGAGCCCAGGCTTAAGGGGGGCACATAAAATGCATGGGGGGCCCAATTATTATGAATACCCTACAGCACCTGTACATACACATACAGCGCCGTCGTGAGTACGTTGACGACGCAGCCATAATGGATGAGGCAAAGTGAAGCTATTTGTTAAGATTCATCACTCACTTTCTCCTTGGAGATGTATCATAAAGGCACAACTCATTGGATTAATAAAGAACCATTACCTTTGTTTGAATTATTCCATTCTAACTCAATTTTACTAATTTTGCCGATTTAATGGCAAATACAATTGCCACATCCAATATGGCCAATGCGCTTCTATCGCTTCTGGAGCAGAATTAAAAAGAAAAAAAGAAAGCAAAATCCAACCTCATTTTAGATGCCCAAACGATATGTGGCTCCCGTGGTTTCTTTTCTCAACTGGCTCTTTAATGTAGTATGTCCCTCCCCACTTGCCGTACACTGGTCGTGTGCGCCAGCGTCCTGAACTCCTTATTTATAACTATGTACATGTGATACAGACATGTCTTGCCACAGTGGCCATCAATCAAATAAAATCACACCACTGTTTCTGTCACACCGCGGTGAGGGTGTCGTGTCATTTCCTGTTTTATTGTGAAAAGTCTGACTCCTCTAGTTTCAGGTCACTTGCTCTTCCTTGTGTGGTGTCTGTGTCAACCCTGATCCCTGATTGTTTCCACCTGTTCCCCATTACCCTCATGTTAAATAGTCTGCGTTTTCCCTGTCTTGTGCGAAGTGTTTTCGTTTGAGCCACTGAAGCCTGCCATAGACCACAGCCTTGATACCCAATTGCCTTTATTGCCTTTATTGCCTTGTCTCGTGAGAGAACCTTTGTTTGTAATTTTGTATAGCTTAGTTTTGTTTAGTCATAGAGTGATTTTTGTTTTTGAATGTAGTTTTGAACTTCCTCCCTTTTGGAGCGCTTTCAGTTAATGTTTGTATTGTCTTTATTTTCTCCCTCTCATCGAAGAGCTTTTGTTTTGTTAATTAAAAGCTGCTTTACCCTCCACCTCTTCCTCTGCGTCTGAGTCCAAAAACAGCCTCGTTGTGTCAGTTTCTTCATATTTTTAATGTTTTAGTGATAAACAACTCAACATTAGTATTTAAAACACAAAATTAACTACTATAAAAAATAAAATAATAAAAAAGTTTATTTTTACAGATCCATGCCTCAAATTGGGGGTGGCACAATCATCTTGGTGGGTGGGCATGGACCCCTAGGCCCGCCCATGGCGACGGGTGTGATTGAGAGTATGACAAAAAATGGCGCTAGTGCAAGAATCAAAGTGCTACATTAACTATATTCAATTTGTTTTAGTTGAAAATGTGTACAACAAAAGTAAAAAATTACTGTTTTAAAACATTTTTATTCACAATAAATAGTCAGAGATTTATGTGCCAGTGCATCATAACATGGACGGTGGTCACGTGATATGCGATGAGGAGCAAGTAGTGAGCTGGCTGTCCTAATATAGTTACTATAGTGCTACTTTACAATAACTTTAGAGTAAATGATGTCCTAAGACGTGCCAGCAGCAGCAGGCAATAGAGTTATCGATAGAATAATTGATACGATAATCGATTGTAAAAAGATTTGTTTGTGACAACCATACTTCAAGCACTGAAGATGGCGTTTTTCCCCTGCCAGTGGAAGATCTTGGGACAGCACTGCGAGGTTTCGAATGACTGAATTGGAAGGATAAGTGGAAAACAAACAAACATAATACTGAGTAACTGAAAATAAATTAATCACTCTCAATTAGATAATTTTACTAATTTGGTGAAGCCCGGCATACAAGCCATGTTTTATTTGATTTAAATCATCCCAAGAACTCATCTTGTATAATTTGCATTTCAAACAAAGCACAACTGAAAAATTGCTCTGGTAGAGGATGGCCCATCATCACAATCAGAGTGTGTGAAAAAGATGTGGACCAAATTCAGAGTTGAAAGGTGTTTTGTTATACGTGACTGGCTCCAGATCACCTTTAGATTATGCAGCGGTTCCAAAATCGCATTGCTGATATGGTGCAAGAATATTTGTTTCTGGTATTTTAAAAATGTTGACATATGTGGAAAAGATCCATTCTCCTCATCAGCCTTCTCATGGTTTCACACAGCACCTGCCACTCAGATGCTGGATTTAATTATGTAAAATAAGCCATCGCAATTTATATTAGCTTTAATAAATCACATTGCATATGCTATACCGGCCCACAAATAGTGAAAAGCCTGTACAATCAACGGCCATTGAAATGCAACTTGTGTGTGTGTGTGTGTGTGTGTGTGTGTGTGTGCGTGTGTGTGTGTGTGTGTGTGTGTGTGTGTGTGTGTGTGTGTGTGTGTGTGTGAGGGGGGGAGACCAAACAAAAAACTCCTAAAAAAAAATGTTGATAAATATTCTATATATGTTTTGGGTTTAAAAAAATGTAAATATTGAAAATATTATTTTAAAATTAAGAGTAAACACAAACCCACAGATATGTGAATCCGCAAGTGCCGAACTGCGAGTGTGCGGGGGTCACCTGTATGTGTCCATAATATCAATAATTCCATGAGAACTTGTAAAAGTGTGCAAAAGTATTGTGTTGAAATGCTCCACAAGCAGTATGTGTGTGTACATGTGTGCGTGTGTGTGTGCGTGCGTGTGCATGAAATATTTCCTCTGATATTGACACTGCTTCATCTTGATCCTATTACATGTTAATAAACATCAGCTACCAACATGGGGATTACAGCGCCGTGTGTGTGTGTGTGCGTGCGCGCGTGTACGTGCACGTGCGCGCGTGCGTGGATGGGTGTCTGTGTACATGTGTTTCCTGGCTGGACTTTCTCTCTAGAGTCCATGCACACACACGCGCACAGACACACACACACACACACACACACACACAAAATATACAATAAACTATTATCCCAAAACATTTTATTGCCATTTCAGATTTAACATTATCTTTTAAAACACATTACGGATGATTTAATGTAAAAATAAATGAATAAATACATTTAAAAAGCGATGTATGAACATACCAGCCCATACCAATTACCTATTATACTCTCCAGTTACATTTTGACTTACTGACACAGATACCCCCCCCCCCCCCCCCCACACACACACACACACTTTTTTTTAAAATACATATACAGTATATCGCAAATGAGTCTTTGCCTTCAGATCGCCACTGTACTTTAGGTTAAGCATCTAACTATTTGTTACCAGCGGGTTAGCTATTAACCAATAATTGCCAATAGTTATCCAGAGATTTCTCTGCATCATTTTGTGAATGACATCTTGCACCCCATTTAAAGTTTGTGGCGTAGCTGCACATCTTTTAAAGGACCCTCTCAGCAATATTTCATGAAAAGACGAGTGAGTCCTTAAATCAATGCGTTCATCCTTACACCATATTTCCTTCCTTCCTTCCTTGTTTCCTCCCTTTCTACACGTTCTATCCTTTTGCAGCATCGACTTCCTCCGACTGCATCCCTCCCATTGCCTTTCTTTCTTGCAGAACCTCTAAAAGGCTGACATGCAAATGGGCCTTATTAAATCCTATTAAGCCGTCTGTCAGCAGCCAAGCCAAGAGGGAAGCGGGCAGAGGGAGGAGGGTAGGGATTGGAGTTATGATTGGAGAATGCAGCGCTATAAAGTGAAAAGAAAAAAAAAGTGACATGGAGATGTGTCGAAAGTGTTGGAAGACGATTCCTTCTTTCAACTGCGAGGCCCCCGTCAATGTCAACATGCATTTGGAGGCTGTCAAGCTCAATGAAAAGAAACAAGTTGCACTATAACACTGAAACATACTGCTATTCGAGCACGTTTGGAAAAAAGAAACATGTGGACTGGTTGGAAAGTGTTGTTACTTGCCGCATGATGCACATGCCAGAAACAGCCGCTGATACAAAGAAATGTTTTTTTTTTGTTTGTTTTTTGCTTTCAGGTTGCATTATAAAGAACCTGTTCAAAGCTGTCTTCCTTGGATATAAATAAAGGTTAAATAAATACAACAGATGTATTTATTTAACCTCTATGATCACCACAGATGTGGTGAACATAGAGCCAGCAGGGGTTGCCAAGGCCAGCACGCAGCTCCGTCAACTAAGTGATAGAAGGTAAACCATACAGCATTTCAATTGCTTTCCCATCGCAAGTTGTAAAAGGTTATTTTCTAAATCGAAATTCAATCCATTACCAAACATATCAAAGGTTTCAATGTCATAGGAATGACTGACCAATTTGGCTGCAATAAGTGATAAAAATATATATTTTTGCAGCTGAAGTCTGATGTCATTGAAGTACTTTTTAATAGAATGCAGTATCATTTGGGCAAAATCATTTCATAAATTGGCTGATTCATATTTAATGAACATTACTTATTAATGAATAATTCATAAATAATGTTAGGGTGTATAGATGGTCGTTCAGTAACCAGAACGTCAGTTGTTCGATCCCCGCTGTCGCCAAGTCATGTGTCGTTGTGTCCTTGGGCAAGGCACTACACACACATTGCCTCCAGTGCCACTCACACTGGTGTATGGAAGGTGCCGTAGGCACACACTGGCAGCCACGCTTCCGTCAGCCTGCCCCAGGGCAGCTGTGGCTACTTAAGTAGCTTACCGCCACCACAGTGTGAATGTGTGAGCGCATGAATAATGCAACCACTGTGAAACGTCTTTGGGTGTCCAAAAAAGCGCTATATAAATCTAATGCATTATTATTATTATTATTATTATTAATGTGTTTATTTCATTCTTCATTTCTTGTTACTTATTCAATATGTTTACCTGTCTCATAAGTATTAGGCCTTACACATGTGAGGTGGGCGGGCCACGGGGCAGCATACAATCAAGTAGTTGGCGTTGGGTATCACCAGACCTCTGCACGCCACTGTGGGACATAAAATATTGTTATACTTCATGATAACTAATTCCAAAGCTTGACAGAATAAACAATTCTATTGAATTAATTTACATTTTGGTTGATGAATAGACATGTATGGTATGTGACCATATGATAAGCGCGAAGCACAGTCTAACTGCACATGCACAAAATTAGAGTAGTAGGAGTGCACACAGTCGCCATGATTGTCATTGTGATAGCAAAGTGACTTGCTGGGTTCTGGGAGATAAGCTGTAGTTGGCCAATTGGAGACTGCCTTGACCCCGATTGTGCAACTGTGTGACCTCCCCCCACCCCAGTTGTGACATTCGGTCAGGGTGTGCTGTTAAAATATTTTCTAAATGATAATGATAAGAATTCATTCAATGTATTGATTTCTACAATGACTCAGGGGGATTGTCCCACGCTGTTATCATATTTGTGAATGAAATACTACGGCATCCACCACATACGTCCACAGCGCACAGAATCTGTTTGCTGCACCAAAATCATGTTACACCACCTGAGCTACCATTTAGACCTGTTTATACTGAGTCTAAAATTGATTCTACTTTTTGTGACCAAATTGGCGATGCACTGTTGGGTGCAGCAGCTCAATGAGGCACATCTACCAAATTCACAAACACGCAAAACTAGACTTGCCCTGGCACGAAAATAGAGCTTAAACAATTATATAAATGCTTCTATCCATCTTTCATTCTTTCTTTGAGGCTTCAGCCTGATCTGCTAATCAAATCAAATCAGACACAGACTACATCCATGGTTTTTTTCAGGGGAGCCATCATGTGCAACGACATACTGTACTTACACTTAGGATGAGGCAGACGTCGACTCAGCCTCCGGTGACTTCTATTTACAGTTTGGACTCAGAGGGGTGAACATCTTCTGCTCTGACTGTATCTGAGAGAGAGTCACTGTGTTTTCAACAATCTCCAATAACACCTGGAAAATGGCAAGAATTTCTTGTTGTTTGTCATTTTCAAAAATAAATAATTGGCTCAACAACAACAAAAGACACCATAAAATGCCATTGTAATTGATTTTCTATCACAAAAAACAAGTGCAGAATGAAAGAAAATGCAATAACAAACATACATTTGTGCTCAAACATGTCAGCATTGAAGTGTGGAAGCACACATTAGCTGTTCAGATAAGATTGCTGAATGTTATTATGGGTGCTGGGGGCCCCAAAGCGGCAAGCCACAAGTTATTTTGCCTCTTCTCTTCATCCTCCGTCATTTCTCCTCTTGCGCTTTGATTTCCTTTTTCAATGATGAGACTGAGAGGACGATGGATGCCTTTCTCTTGCCTGTCAATTATCCTTGTCTGTCTCTCTGTCCACCTTAATTGGCGTTCAGGAGACGCACGCGGCCATCCCAGTGGGCTCGGCCGGGACAATGGAGGCCCATATTGCTGACCGGCCTGCGACTCAGCCCAAATTGGATTGGAAATCTTCCATCTTCTCTTTAGCATAACAAAGGTTGTTAGACAAAGATGCTGTTTTAATGGAGAAAATCAATCTCACGAAGGAAGCGGTGGCATTGTCTCCCGTCAGCTGTGCAGGTGTGTCTCTCTCACACGACCCTAATCGGAGGTGGCAGGGGAGACATCGGTCGGTATATCCGACCGCTATACCTCGATCCCTGCGGGAAAGGCTGGTAGTTAGTGGGGGGGGGGGGATCCTAACAGAAGTCGCTCTGTGAGATCAGCAGCCAGGTCAAAGCTCAAAGAGTCCCCCACCTGAACTGACCAGTTAAGAGTATAAAACAGCTCTAGTTTACTATGTACATTGAGAACTTCCTCTGCCTTGCCTTGAGATGCTGACAGGCAGCCATAATCCCCTATCACAGGTAGTTCAAAGTAGATAAAACATGCTACTTGTTTTGGAAGTTGACCACTTGCTTTTACTTGCACTTAACATTTCTGCAATATGTGACTATCAAAGACAGACATTTCAGCACCAAGCATAAATCAGCTGTTGGCCTGTCGTCTCATGAAGGTGCTTGCGAATAAAAGATGATGCCAGGAGGGAAGATTTGGGGAGCAGAATATGATTTGCTTGTCATGTCTGTGTGTTTTTCTGCCTCTCCCCCGTCTTGTGCTCACCTGTCCCTGATTGTGATTTTATGTGTCTTGTCATTCCGGATTACCTCATGTATTCCGGAATTTTTTTCACCGCCTTTTTAAAAAAAATTTTTTTTAAATATATATATAGAAAGTGTATAGTGAATGTTCATCAACATTTGTTGAAGAATTTTGGGGTTTGGGAAAGGAAAAAAAAAATTCCCCCCTCAGTGCATTTCAATTGGCGTCATTATCCGTGCATTTCTGCCCAATCCCTATCGACTGTATCAAGAGGCCAAATCAACCATCACAATTTGACTCAGGTTGGATAAGTTACATTGCATGTGATGAACTCCTCTATTTGCAAATACTCCTTCCACAATGCATCAAATTTAGGGATGTTCGATACCACTTTTTTTCAGAACAATACCGATGCAAGTACTCATCTCTTCAGTACTCCCCAATAACGATACCAAGTGCCAATACCACAAATAGTTTTGATGCATAAAAATTTCCCCCAAAAAACAATAACAGGTCATTTTAAGGAAACACCCATATATCCCAATACAGGGAGTCCTCGAGTTACGTCGTACGCAACCTACGTCGTTTCGACTTTACGGTGCCCATGCCTCGTCACCTTCTGTTTCGTTACTTTTCCACCGTAATCACGCCATTTTAAAGTTATTTAAAGTTGTGTTGTTGTTACCTCCAGCAACGGACGTCTATCAGCAGGTCGGCTCGCCATCAGGCGCGTCACATTTCCGTGTTTAAGTTTGAATTAGCTCCTCTCTGCCGTCCGTCAGCAATTAAGGTCTGTGCGGAAACACAAAATATTGGTTCTTCCGCGTCGCACAAATATGTTTTTTAAAATGACTGTAAAAAAATATTTTGAAGTAAATATCGACTTTAACGGTGAAATCCGACCTAAGATGAAATTCAGGTAACATCACCAGCGTATGAACGGAACTCTTCCATAACTCGAGGACTCCCTGTATAGTATTTTCCCTTAAAATTGCACGAAATTAATGGCAATTTTCTATTCTTCTAATTTCTAGTTCCTGATCGTAAAACAGTCAGGTGGGTGGCCGATTCGCAAGTACCGATACCTCGCCCATTCCTGATAAAAAATTATTTGGGTGGTAATCTTTAAACTTCTTTAAACATCTACAACGTCTCTTGTTTTGTCTTCAAGAACTACTAAAGATAACAATATCTGATGTTTAGGCTTCGTTCATGTTTACATATATTTGTGTTAATAAATGATATACTTGTACATGGAATTTAGAAATTAAAAAAAACAAAATTTTAACAAGTTCCGCTTCAAGCATCATTAACTCATTGTTATGCTAGTTATCAACGTATACACGTGCAGCCAAGTTTGGTTCCGTTTTTGTAGGCGCAACTTTTTAGTAAATCAGGCCCTTCAAGTTTTCAATTCAGTATCGTACGCTTTGTGGATGTTTGTGTACCTGGAGAGAACCCACATATGCAGACAGAAAGATCTGAGCTGAGGTTCAAACCCAAAGCCCTCTTACCTGCGAGAGAGCAGTAATTAACCCGGTTCCACAAACCCGCGTGCCTATACTGCAAGTGCCATGCGATGGCCACATAATTATTTAGTACAAAATGTGAGCGGATATTTGTATGTATGTCACTGCAGGAAAGTACCACTCCTTCATTTCTGTGTATTTCGATAAGGTGAGTGCTTGTGTTTATCTGTGCACTTGCAGACCCGTACACATTACCATAAGAATGGCCTAAGCCCTTGGATAATCCTCCAAGTTTGTTGTAATAAACGTCTCCATTCAGACATCCATGAGACAACATTTCGTCGGCAGCCAGTATAGTACATCACCAAGGTGTAGCATTTGCCTATGACCAAGCACATGTTATCTGGATTGTTCTCGCTCAAGATGGCCTTGTTCATTTATAATTGCAAACAGGTTTTGTGTAAACATGTATGTACGGATCAGTAGGACAGCAATTTGAGCAGTGATGCTCCGCTCTAGGTTTTTTTTTTTTATGTCCCAGGCTCCCATCTTTGTTTTGCTTTCCATTTCTAGGTCTCCCTTGGGAATAACCCCACCCACCGCATTCCCACCCCACCCTAGGGTGCCCACACAAAGCAGTCTATTAAAAAGCCTTTATCGAGGTTATTCACTCAACGCGCTTCCGCAGAGATGAAGGATAGGTGCAGTGTAAAGGTTAGAATGTGTGTGTGCGTGCAGCGTTTACCCAAGGAAAGACTGGCCTTGTTGGCATTGGAAAAAAACAGCATTTCACGATCCTCATGTGGCAAATGTACCATAGGCCAATGTAATGATGTGTACACTTACCGTAAATTCACTTATAATGCTAATGCCTATAATACTGCATCTCTTGCAAGTGTGTCATGTCATTTTTTTGTCTTACCTTTAGTAAATAGATAATGACCTCCTACAGGGGCAGCTTGTAAAAGCAAATACATTGTTAATGCTTGCTTCTTCGGTGCAACCATGATAGTAAAAGTATCGTCTCAGTACGCCTCAAGGCCAACACTCTGATTGTGGCAAGAAAATGATCCGACCTTGAGCCAAACCAATGGACAAATTGATGTATTCAGGGTGACCCTGAAGGCAAAATGGCAACATAATGACGTAGCTGTTGTTGTCATCATACATGCTAACTTACTGTTTCTTTAGGTGTGATAACTGACTTTTTGTCACGTTGAGCAGATGGTTGTGGACCCAAGTGTAGGGAAGCAGAGCGAGGAGGCAGAGGTGCTCAAAAATGGGTTGTTTTATCAAACAAAAGCAAAAAGGAAAGTCAGGTACTAGTTATGCAAAAATATAAAATCAACAATGTCCAAAACAAGTGCAAACAAATACTGAGAAATAACTTGACTTAACTAAAGACTAGGAACAAGTTAACTATGTCAAGGGGATGTCAACAACAACGACTTGACTGAAATAAAGCAGGGAACTAAATGCACATAGTAACGAGACATACAAGGACAAGACAAGACACACATGGCTTGGAGAGCTGATTGGGTGTCACAAGGGACTGGGACGACAAGCACTGGAAGACATGATACAACTTGACAAGACATTGACAAAAGGGAGACACACAAGGAAAACATGGCAAATAAACCAAATCAAAACACAGACCATGACAGTAACCCCACCCCACCCCAAACACACACACACAATCCCCAAGGGATTAGGGTTAGGGTTAGGGTTAGGGTTAGTTAATCCCAGACGTCCAAACCAAACACAAGGAGACCCAAAACGAGGGAAGGCAAAAGGGGGTAAGGTGGCGGGAATACGACCCTCCCATAAGGGCCAGTCCAGAGGGGTATTTGAATGCCAGACAAGTGGAGCGCCACACAAGGGCTGCCTGGCGGGACCATTCAGGAGGGAGACGCCAGACGAGAGGTACCCGACGGAGCCGGTCAGGAGAGCGTCGCGGGCGCCAGATGACAGGAGTCTGGCGGGGCCGGTCAGGGGGGCGTCCCGGGCACCAGACGAGGGGTGCCCAGTGGGGCCATTCAAGGGGGCGTCCCAAACGCCAGACGAGGGGTGCCTAGTGGGGCAAGGAATCGGGCAAGGAGCAGAAGATGGCCGCAGGGCTTGCGCCGCCAGACCAAGAGCATGGGCTTGAAACTGCAGCGGCTGAGGGGCAAAAGCTTGGGGCTGCAGCGGCCGAATGAAGAGGCCTGGCGTTGCAGCGGCCGAGGTGAAGAGACTTGGGGCCGCAGCAGCCAAGGTAAAGAGGCTTGGGTCTGTAGCGACCGAGATGATGAGACTTAGGTCTGCAGCGGCCGGTGCGAAGAGGCTTGGGACTGCAGCGGCCGAGACGAGGAGGCACCAAAATCATGGTACCCTACCTGTGCCAAAAATTAGACAAGGTTCCAGCAGGCATCAAGATGAGATCGCTTTCAGACTCTAAACAGTCATGTGCGCTGGGGGAGAGTCAAATAAAACACCTTAAATGCGCTGGAATTCCCAATATGGTGCAGATCCATCTGCCAAATTTTCAAACGCGCTAAACGAGACTTGCACTGGCACAGAATCAAGATGGTTCAGTTTTCAAGCACACTTGCGCTGTCCACAAATATAGAGATTATATATAGAGAGAGCTTTTAATGGTTTTTGCTCTATGGCAATTATCATCTTGGAAAAATTATGTCATTGTCAGACATCCTTTCAATTGATGGAATCAGAAAACTGTCAAAGAATCGAAACTTGGTCATTTATTGAAGCTGTATTGATTGCCTTCTCCCCTGTGCCTTTACTTGACATGCAGCCCCATATCATTAATGTGTGTTTTCTTTAGGCAGTCATCTTCATAAATGTCATTGGATGAAATGGCTGGGACTGTGAACCAGCAACTTCTGCAACATACCTTGATGTTTTACCTTCTTGAAAAAAATTTAGAATGTTCTTTGTTTCAAGTGAGACCTCTTGGTTTCAAGTAAATCAACTTGGTGCAACAGCGCTTAATTGCTAACTAACAGATTCAACCTTATGTGGGTGTTTGTTTTACAACTGAAAATTACAAGATGACATAATTCATCAGAATTGAGTGATTCCGTTCTACTTGTGGTTTAAAAAAAAAAAAAGCACTCTTGCTTTTTTTTAAGTGTTTCTCAAAGCCAGAATGTCGGCATTTTGCATAGAGATTGTTTTGTGGAACATATGTGATTTGCCTTTGGTGTCTTCAAAATTAATTATTTAAATGATCATCCTTCAGGACAGGTGATTCTATAATTTTGGACAGGTGTTGTACAAGCACAGGAAACTGAGATAGGGAAATCATCACCTGTGTCAGCATTTTCCAAAAAGTCTGTCTTCAGTGACCTTTAAAACAGTGCGTGTGTGCGTGTGTGCGTGCGTGTGTGCGTGCGTGTGTGTGTGCGTGCGTGCGTGCGTGTGTGTGCGTGTATACAACAGGCTCAAAAGGTTTCAGGCATTTCAATGCGCAAGGAGTATTTCAGTCAAGATATTAGAAACACACACAGTTGCCCTTTGCACCAACGTCCTTTTGAAGAAGATGAAGGGAATTGTGGGGAAGGATCCCAAGATGGACAACCTCTTCAACACCTTTGATGCTCAAATAGCAGCAGGAAATCAGAGACATGGCAAAAAAGAGAGCACAGCCAAGAGCCACACACATCGCAATGATATGGGAAGAGGAGATCCCATCAGGAATGTGATGAAGATGCTCAATTGATGGGAACAGTGGGAGTATGTTGTTGTTGACTGCTGTTATACAGGATGCTTACAACACATGGATCATTTGTGTTTGCAGACAAATGCAAAAGGACTTCTTCATCCTTCAGTCATTGAAGTCACTTTGCAGGGAAGAACCTTTTTTCCCCTGATTTTAACATCAATCAAGATAATGACAATTATTGAATCCACTATCAAACTAAAAATAAATATATTCATTGATCCATCTATGATATTGAGGCCTCTTTTAACAGTGGTGAGAGGTCTTCTTTTAGATGTTTGGGTTTCATAGTCTGTCTTATCGTGTTCAGTATCATGGAAAGCTGGAGCCAATCCCAGCAATAGGCAGAAGGATCAAGAAATACGAAAAATAACAAATTTTCATTCCATTTCTTGCCTTGCTGAAATTATCCAAAGCGGGGAGCCCTAGAGTACGTCTCAACAGAGGCCAGAGTGTGAAAATAAGAAAAAAAGTGGCACAAAGGTAATAAAATCAATTTCATTCATGGAATCAGCACTTCATCACCAAGCTGCTGAATTGCACTTGTCAATTAGTGGGAGATTCGATGACTTCTCGGGTGACATCCCGTGTGTTGCTAAATATACACAGCACACATCCTCTCTCATAGACATGTACTGCATACACATAACTTGGCTTGGAACGAGAGATGGATCAGCAAACATTGAGACATGACAGAGTAAACAATGCGCCGGTAACCAGATGGCTTAACACACAGACACACTCACATGCACGCACACAGACGGCATCCATCAATTTCTGTCTTTGTCCACACTGATCCAATCTGTCATGTGACACTAACACGAGAGGGTGGTGGAGCCTGATGAAAAATAAATACTAATTAAATTAATAATAAAGACAAAAGCGATTGTTCATCTGTACCCCACAATGTGACCAATTAATTAATGTGTGTGCATTTGTATTCCAGAATTCCATATTCCAAGACAGACCATTCGTCTCATGGTTGTGTCACTTGTGGCGCTGAAGCTTCAGCACCATGGCCAGCGACTGCCACACAGTTGCCAAAGTACTTTCAATTTAATTTCAGAACTTTTTCTTCGACATAATTACTACCCAAGTGCCCACTTCACAGAACTGTGATCTTCCTAGCCAACTTTACATCATCCAGCCATAGAGGTCTACTTGCAGTTCCGTGTAAATGTACTTTGCACAATTCAACCTCCAGCATGGACTCCAGCAAATCACTTTCTGTTTCCGCCATGTCAAGGACTGTGCGCCAATTTTGAAGGGAATGAGAAGAGACGTTTTGATTGGAGGTGAATCGAGTGGGCTGTGTTCACGCCCACAATGGCGCAAAACACACGCATTTGACTACACTTCGCTGCGTACGTCTGCAAAAAAAAAAAAAAAAAAACATTATCTGCCTGTCCACAGATTTGGACTGTGTTGGGACACACCAAGTTAGTTACACTAGATAGTAGTATAGTTTGAATATAATATAATATAATATAATATAATATAATATAATATAATATAATATAATATAATATAATATAATATAATATAATATAATATAATATAATGTAATGTAATATAATATAATGCTTGCTAATTTTTTACTGGTCATTATTGAAGATTTTCTAAATCCAACTACACACATGTTTGTTTATGAGCAACCTAACTTCTATAATAGGTGTCACATGAGCATGACATGCCTCTCTCTGCTCATCAGCTGTTTGTTTCTTTGTTGTCTGAGCACTCACTAATTAATATGATAAATAAGATGCTATTTAATTGGAGGGAACCATGACTGGCACATGAGCCAGGCAAAGATTAGCGGGCTGTTTACCACCTCTTCCTGTCTGTCTTCTTTTTTTTTTGACAGCTAGAATAGTGGTTGTTGATGCTTTATATTCAGCCACATTTCCATCAAATGGTACCGTTTAGTTTATGGATTTGCAGATTTGGTACTCTTTCAGTGGACGGGTGCCAAAAAGCTGTATGGCCCAGATCAATTGTTTTGGTAACGTGTCATAAACCAACCAACTGTTTAGTGGTAATGAGGTGACAGTTATGCAACAATTTTGACAGATCAATTGATTAAAAATAGGACCTTTGCAAATTTCTGACAAAGTGTTCTCTGCACAGTGGAGCAAGAAAGTCGGTCAAATAGCTGCCAGCTTTGCCTCAAGCGTCTATGTAATAGTATAATAGTAGCAAGATCCTGTGATCTCCTCATCCTGAGCTAATCCCAGCTCTATCTGGATCCCAACAAACAGCCTGCAGGGGACTCACTTCTGTTGTTCTGTGCCATCTAATCCCCCACTTCATCATTCTCACATACCGCTTGTGGCTGACAAGATCAACATCGCCTCACATGTGCGCTTGTTGAGAAGCGCATTCAACACATCCTGGAGATCTATTTTAACAGCATCTGACTGGACATTCCCAACAAATGCTGCGCCTCCACAATGATGTTCTTCTCCTGGCACAAGATGCTGGCGCAAGTGGGAAGCGGAGAAGAAAGAGGAGGAGGCTTGGCGAACAAACGAGCGAGGATATGAAATGAGATTAGTGGTTAAGAGGAGGCAGGAGAAAGTGGCGTAGAAGAACAGGAGAGATGATAGGTGTAGCAGCCCCCCGACGAACAATGATGAAACTTTGCTGATGATTTGTCGTTTTATTTTTATCACCGTGAATTGCCATAAATCACCACGAATCACAATAAGTCACCGTGCATCAAGATATTTCAAACCAATGCAAACAATAATCAAAACCGTGTACATGTACAAACATAAGTACTAATAAACAAATATTAAACAAAATGTACCTTTTGCCTCTTCGGAGGGGCTACCAATACAAAACAGGACATTCTTTAACGCTGCGCAACAAACTTTTTTTTAGCGCGCTTAAACCGAAAGTGCCTCTTCAAAACTAAATCATGGAGCTAAACAGAAGTGACTATTTACAATGCAAATTTCAAAATAAATTACAATCAATACTCCGGGAAGAAAATATAATTATCGTTATTTACAATAGGAGATGGCTGTGAAGAGCTGACACTAATCTATATATATATATATATATGACTGGATAGCCAATAGACCAAGACTTTTGAGGTCGCAAGGCCACCATATTGCTCCTCCCAAGAAACGTTTCTCGGTATACGATTCTATACATTTACAGTATCGAAATTGGAAAATATTTAAGACAGTACTTAGTAGAAACAACATGATTTATGGTGTTTTTAATTTGTTAAACATAAACAAGAGGACTTTATACATTTTACAACTTGCCTTAAATACATGTATAATTTATATGCTTAATGATGTTTAGTACAGGAGGAAACTTGCATATTTGTATTAAAGAATTTAAGTTTTTAAAGAATTATAACTGTAATTCAACAAAAGATGCCTTTGCCAAATCTAGTATTGGGGTCTAAGGAACTGAGCGATACAAGAAAAGGGGGGTCTTCAAAGCAGCACATACTGTCCACTTGTTAATAATTTTTTAATTCGCTTGTTTAAAAAAAATAGTGACCACCCCGGCACAAAGCACCCCCCAGACCCAACCCCGCCCCGCCTCCGGCCTTATATTAACTGCCTACAAACTGTAAATGTCTCATCTGTACGCATACCGTATAGTTTATACAGTAGTCACAAGATGGCTGCCCTGTGACTTCAATGGCTTGCACTGGCCTGTATGGGCTATCGGCTATCCCAGAGGTGGGGATTGAGGGCCGATATCCTGCAGGTTTTGCATGTTGCCCTTCTCCAACACAGCTGATATATGATCAGCTCATTAGCAAGCTCTGCATAAGCCTGATAATGATCCTGTTGATTGGAATCAGCTTGTATTGGAAGTCAGAAACCTCCAAAACCTGCAGGACTGCGGCCCTCGAGGACCGAGATTGCCCACCTCTGGGCTATCCAGTCAAATATACAGGTCAGTAAGAGCTGATGAGGCTGGAGATGAATCGCAGTGAAAGGAGTAAGATTACACAAACAAGCCATTGCTGCATGTTCAAATGTGCAACAAGTTGTCAGATCATGAGGGCATAGTAACAGATGGCAAGGAGAGGAGGAATCAAGGAGATAGAGAGCAAAGGAGGAAGACGGCGGCCTTTAAAACTGTAATGACTGGCCAGAGAATGATAAGAGACTCACTGGAGAGGCGAGTGTAGCCGCACTCCTCGGCCTGCTAACAACTGTAATTATCCAAACTCCACTCTCGCTACTATTGATCTTCCACTGCCCTCTCGCTCATTGACGAGGTAGCACTGGAGGGCACCCCTCTCAGGATGAGAGTTGTTCACATCTGTTGCCTCTGCATGTGGAGAGCAGAGATACAAAACACAAACATTGGGGCGAAGCGACACTCCCCTTTCCATGTGCGCCAAGTAGGAGAGTGTGTGCTTGTGCACTCTAAATTTGCGTCAAACAACTCGTTTGGAGAAGGCGGCAGCAAAATTACGAGTTTGGATATTTTCCACACAGAATCGAAATGTTTAAGACTCTACAGTAATTCAATAAATTACAGATATTACAGCTTTACACTTGCATGCTTGTCATAAGTGTCTGTAAGTTACATGAGAGAGATCCTCTATACAGAGGCGCTGTCAGAGATTCTTGGCCCCATGAAAAAAAATCTTACTGATTCCCCTACAACCGGGCCAAAAGGCCAAGGGAAAGTTTTGATATTGTTTTACACAAAACTATCTATTCTAATGATATTTTTTACAATTTCCATATTTAAAAAAAAAAGGAATAACACTTGACACTTACACACTAGAAATATTTATCTTCTTATTGGAAAGCAGTGGGGGATAGTCTTAAACTATAAACAAAACTTTTTAATTTAATTTCATGTCAGAGATAGCTGTATTACAGTCGGGCAGTGGATGTTGAGGAACCAAATGCAAGGAAGCAGTGCAGCAGGAGAAACTCAAAAACAAAACGTATTCATTTTCCAAAAGAAGCAAAACAAACAAGGAAAGTGGGTTATTAAAAAGAAGTCAACACAACAAGGTTCAAAGAAACTACATTTTAAAAGCCAAACAACCAATGAAATTGGTTACAATAGAAAGTAAGTCTAGATAAATCACGTGGAAATATATTTATTGTATCAATTTATTGTATTCTAAATGAATGTATTAATTATTATGATTACAATATATTATATTATGTAAATAATATAGTGTTTAAAAATGGAAATGTGTGTCTAGATAGATCACCAGGCATGACCAGTTCAGTGGCCAAGTGGTAGAGTGACTACCCTGAGACTGGGAGGTTGTGGATTCAATCCCTGGCCGGATCATACCAAAGTATGGGGGGGAAAGACGTAAGTGGCCGAGGGAGCTGATTGGGTGACACAAGGGACCAGAGGACAAGCACCGGTGGACACAATGAAACTTAATGACGCATATGTTGACAAAAGGGACACAAGGAAAACATGACAACTAAAATGTGATCATAAATGAAAATGAACAATCAGTTCACATATCTGTGACCCCCTAATCAACTCTTCATCATCTGCCCCATGAAGTTCCTTATAAATGCACTTTGTCTCATCAGTTTTTCCTTTTGGTATGTTAAGAATCCAGTCGGTTGTTTCTATGCCCACAACGGCACAAACACTTCTAACGCTGCCAAGCTATTGTTACAATATATATACGTGTGTATGTGTACATTTAGTACTGAGTGTCATATTATCCATCCATCCATTTTCAATACTGCTTACTAATCAGCAACATGCACACTAGAGCCTATCCAAGCCATCATATTGTCAGTATCCTAATTGTATTTGAGGCCTCTCTTGGCCACCGTCCCTCATGGGTCCTTAGAATTATTTTCCTTATTCTTCCGTATGAAGTGCTGGGGTTTTAATTGGTCATTTGACAATTTCAAGAGTATCTATGTACTTTTGTGTACATTCATCAAGAAGAATACTTTTGAGGTGCTGCCAGTGTTTATAGGCAATGTCTTAGGCCACAAGCTACTCCAAAAATGCCTTTATGGACCTTACTTTATGCACTGGAACAGAGTTTTCCAAAAATTAGTCCCATAAAGTTGGATGAATGGTTCAAAAAGTATTGGCATAGTGAAGAATTAAGATTCAAGGAGTTGCCTCCTGGATCATAATCTAATGAATGATTAATAAATCAATCAAAACGTTTTTCAGAAGACTTTAGTCTCACTTTTTCTTTTTGAAGACATTGGAGAAGCCCTTGTCAAACACACACTAAAATAAACTCCTCTTTAAAATGATTCTTATATGCTTATTTGTCCTTTTCAGCATCCTCAACTCACGTTGACAATAAAGTGACTTTGCTACTTACTTGACCACAGTGCCGAATAAACAATGCAAATAGAACAAAACGCTAATAACAATTATTAGTTTCCAAAAGATGGACAGTTTTACGGTGACAAAGAGCAGAGGAAGACTCGGGTGAAATTGAAAATGTCAGCGTTTTAAATGTGGACGCTAATCAGACAAGCTGTCATTATAACAGCAAGGTTAATAGCTGCTGGCAGAATCACCTTCAGCCATGATAACATTCAAGGCCTCTCTTACCCCCCCACGGTAAATATACGATTGTGTAATCAAGTATTGACATCGGATTGATGAGGGATCTCCAACATTCACGTATCCCCTGTAGACGCCGTGCATGCAGCGTCCATCGTGCCATTGAGTAGGGGGGAGGATTTACAAGTCACTCCAGTGGGCCTCCATAGGCAAACCAAAGCCCTCTTTTGTTCCTCCATCACCTGTTCCAGATTTATGACACCCAATTACAAGCAAGTGTGCTAACAGCATTCCCCATTAGCCTATCAAATGCTTTAGTTCTTGTTCCCTCAATGGGTTATCTGGCCTTTCAGCATGGCCATAGCCAATTTACGCCTCCCCCAAGACCATGTGAACAAAGACCTCCCTGGCTCTGCTTTTTGTTTTGTTGCAATGCTCCCCAAGACAGGTAATTAAAAGGGAAAGATTTTGTGGTTAATTTGTGAGATAATTATCTAAATTAAACTGCTTTCTCCTCACATGGTGGCACAGAGTATGTGAGGGGAGGGCTCGATCTATCTCGCTTTCTCCCTTGTCTGACGAGGGTGGTCACAAGGTATTGTGGTGACACAGAAACAAAACCACTAATGACACCGTCTCCTTTTTTTTTCTCCACTTTGTTTTGCCTGCTCCTTTGTTCTATCAGTCTGAGAATTAAATGAAGATTGAGAAGGAGCAGTTTTACTTACAGGTGCCTTTGTCTTATCTGTGTTGTCTGGTAAAGCCAAAATAAGACATACCAATACTGAGGGTGAGCAATGAAAACAGCAAAATTCTGCCTTTCATGGTAGAATTTTACCAATATATTTCAGACAGCACTTTAGTGTAAAATATTGCCACGAGTTTGTGTGGACTTGAATGCAGGGTAGTAACTTAGGAAGGCTGAGAGGCAGGTGTGATTTGATTTGATTTAACAATAACAGAAAGGCAAGCAAAATAGTTTGTTTAAAGCTAAATAAACAAAAGAACAAAATAAAAAGGGTTTAATTGACCAAAACCAACACAAGGAAAAATACTTGGAAAGGATCAAGATGGCAAAAAAAAAAAAGCAAAGAGACAGAACGCAGGGAACTAATGCTGCATTCGAGAAAGGTCGGAAGTCGGATATATCCAAGTTGTTTTTTCCCAGTTCCGACTTGAAAGTGTTTAAGGCAAAAGTAAACAACCACAATGGCGGATAGTGATAAATTGTTTTTTATTTTGGTCCTCAAAACTTATCTTGATCTCCAGCAAACTTGTCTTCTCGCAATTTTGCTTAATTTATTTGTTTTTATCTTATTTTATAAGCATTCCATACAGTTCAGTATTTCACCGTATAATTTCATGCAGGGAGATAGCAGCATACTGTCACGTACATTGTGTTACATGGATTTATGTAGAATATTTATGATTGAAAAAAAGCTATCTTTTTTTTACTCGAGTAAATTGTGTTTTACCATTCACGGTCTGTGTTGCCAAATGGGTCGCCATTGTTGAGTGACGTCGCATTAGTCCGTCGGTGAAGTCGGGGTACTTGTTTTAGACTTCGCAAGTGGAATTTTCTAGTTCAAATGGGGCATTTCCGTACTCACTTCCTGGTTTGAAGTCGGAAAAGTCCGACTTCCGACCATCCTCGAATGCACATGAATACAAACAAACTGACGAGACAAGATCGATACACCTGGACAAGACGCATGTGGGAGCTGATTGGATGACACAAAGGTCTACAAACACAGGTGGAGACAATAAAACTTAACGAGACAGACAATGACGATAGGGAGGGACACAAGGAAAGCATGGCAAGTAAAATCGAACTCAAACCAAATCAACAAAACACAAATCATGACAGACATTAAAAGTTAAATTATTTTAAAGACTTTAAATTAGTTTTGAATCAACCGTTACCATGCCAAATAATATTATATGGCCATTTGCTTAAAAATGCCTGCATGCAGATGCAGCTAGTTTCTCTAGCCCCCCCCTCCCACCTCCCCCGAGACACACACTCACACACACGCGCGGGCTGAAGAAATGAGCGCTCACTGCCAAATGTGGTGGCACGTTGCCATCAGGCCTTGACAGGAAAATAACACTCTTCAAGGAAAATAATACACTCATTCTGCTGTTGCCGCTCGCAGACGACGCATGTGCGCGTGCGTGTACACGTGCGTGAATGTGTGTGTGTGTGTGTGTGTGTGTGCGTGCGTGCGTGCGTGTGTGCGTGTGTGCGTGTGTGTGTGTGTGTGCGCGCATGAGTGCATATGTCTAAAAGCCCTCATCACTGCTGTCAACCTGAGTACAAAGGATCACTTTATATGATTAGTATGCATCTCTGAAAAACATACTGCACAAAAAGCCCTGCCCCGCTGGCTGCTCCACGCCAATTAATGGATTAAGAAATTATTTCCAGGCGAGCCTTGTTGTAAAACAGCTATGATACGTGGTTGTTGTGGCTCCTGCCACCTTCACTTCCAAGTCTCACTCTGCAACTTGGTGTTGACTTCAGTGAGTGCTTGACAAGACTTCAGTCAGATACCCTCAAAAGGTGCTCTGTCCTGAGTACAAGATAAACAAATTCACTCCCAAAACGTTTAGGACCATGCTCCAAATCTGTATGTTCAGATGTATCGGGAAAAAAAATAGAATATCATGGAAATCTTTGTTTGCTTGTGGGCTTTTCTGCTGCCTCAGTGCTGCGCATGATGGCCTGCAGCCTTTAGTGGGCACCTGTAACCCAAGAGATGGGTGGTCAGCCACAAAAGGCAGGCACCATGCAATCTTCCACCCTTGACTGCTGCAGTCCTCGGCTCAGCACACTTGGTTCTCTCCAACAGATGAGGAAAACCCTAAGAAATTATAATATTACAGACGAAACAATTAAACTTGTTTGTAAAAGGAATTAGGTAGGAATTGGCCTTAAATGAATTTTCCTGTGTTTGATGTATACCACTGTACTGTACTGTATATATTTTTCATTATTATAATTGAAGACTGGAATTAATTAACATTTCTGCGATTTAATTCACGAAGATTAACCTGTAAAAAAAAAAAGAGCATCACACGAACAACTGCCACAGTGGTGGAGTAAAAACTGACAGTGTGGGGTGGTTGATACAAAAAACACAAGAGATGGAGAGCATTGATAATTGCAGCAACAAATGAATATGAAAAATAGTCTACTATCAATAACATTACTTGTATTATTAGTAGGCTACGATTAAAAAATAGTAATGGTAATTGCTCAAAGACACTCAGAGTGACTTGTTTTGTGTTTGCGTTGGGCTTGGGGGATATGAGGTAGCCGCATACTGAGCTCTAAAATTTCAGTAGTGGTTGGGTTGTGGCTATGTGGGGTTTTTTTTTCATTCAATAAAGTTTTCAAACATTCCATTATATGTGGTGGAATACTTTACCGTCCCTTACGAATAGTGCAAGACTTGTTTTTTTGTGTATAATTGCGAAAATTGAGAGAGAGGTGTCAGTTGATTTTCTGAGCACAAAGCAGACTCTCTCCTCGTAGTAGGAATTCAACAAGTTCATTGACATGAAATCGAATGACTTTAGTTGACCTACAAGTAGATCATCTTGATTCTGAGAGCGACATATGCAGCTTTATTGCAACATGTGCTTGAGGCAAACGAACAAACTAATTGCGGCTGTATTTGTCATTTCATTTAAGAGCAAGAGCGTCAGCTCAGTGCTGCAGGCCAGTCTTTAGCACGCGGCGGTTGAATGCAGATATCCGATCCGTCACATTAACACACTTTGATTGCAGCTTGGCACTTTGAGGCGTCTTAAGTCTATACAGGAAGGCTCTCATATCCCACCGGCCCTGGCAATTGAAATGCTGCATGCCTCTTATGTCTTCCGCTTTATTTATAGAAACTATTTCAGTGCTGTGGTGTGGGTGGCACTTGTTGTCTTTCCTACTTCTTCAGTAAGACTGTTTGTTCTGGCTGTGTTGCCCTTGGCCTTTTCCTCTTCTATCAAACATTGCATTTGAAAATTGACTGTGACGACACCATTTGTTGAAGTTTAAATATCCGACAAAACCACCTGGAGCTGCAGAATTGAACCTATTAGTTTATGCTGAGAAACCGTGAGAAAACAATTAGTATTACCTCATTTCAAATTGTAATTACCATTAATAATTAATTTAGCTTTTCTGAGGGTAAATGGCTCTTGAGCCGGCTCCTCTTTGATTGTAGGGGTGTGGTGGCAATTGGGAAATTGAGAACAACTCCCGAACGGCTGGACATTTGAAGCTAGTGTTTTGTTTTTTTAATTGGTCATTAGGTTAATTGTTTTTTTTTTATTCCTATAATATGGGCATCTTCAAATGCCATGATTATGTGACCACAATGAGCCAATACAACTATGTCTTTATCGGACTAGAGTTTCAAGGATCCAAGATTCATGGTATGAATAAAGTTCTAAAAGCTGAAAAATAAATGGACGGACCGGTACTTTTCCTTTTTTTCCCCCTTTTTTTTTCTCCAGCTCCCACCCAGTGTGTGCCATGTGTTGCAAGACCATGGTTTTAATATGAGGTGTCGTATGGAATATAATTCAAGATTTGCTCTCACCCTTACGCATGGCTTCCATACAAAAGATTTATCCTTCAACTATTCCATTGAACTCAGTGACCAGAACTCACAAGATAAGCAAACTGAGAGGCCAGTAGAGCAGAATTACAGAAGTACACAACTAAAAATCAAATGAACGGTCCCTTCCGAATAGCATTTGATTTGGGGGCAAAGTAAACGAGCATTTAGTAAAATAATGTTGATACAGCTGCAGAGACATCAATGGTTAACAAAATCCCTTTTTTTTTCTTTTTTTTTACTTGAAGTATGCATGTATCTGGTTTTTATTTCAAAGTTAGGCCTAATTTCTCAGTTGAGTGTTAAGTTTAGGCCTGAGATGTCTGTGTTGCTTTACCTTAAAATTTGTTTGTTTTTAACAATTGCTTTAACACAAAATAGAAAACAGGGCTTGGATTTTAAAAACACTACACACACACATCCTGTGCAAAATGAATCACACTTAAATACGTGTCAATTAAACATTTTATGTTACCAAATAAAAAAAATCATAAGGTTTAACTTTGAACCAGTTCACACTGCTATGTTTAATTTCAAAAACTTTGAGCAGCAAAGTACACAAAGAAAGTGCAAATGTGCAACATAGTAAATTAATCAAACACAAAATCAATGATACACACTATTGAAAATAGGATTTATTTCTCTTTCTAAAATAACCAAAATCAGTCAACGTAGACAATCACAACCAACCCCAATAAAATCATATATATATATATATATATATATAAATATATATATATATATATATATATTTACATTTAGGAGCTATTACAGATAACCTACATACTACAGATATCCTGGAAATATTGATTTTAAATGTTCATTAAAGTTGTACCCTAAATATCTCATTTATATGTTGGATTATGATATATTACATTTAACACTGAGCAAACGTTAACGTGATCTTGAGCTACAAGGAAGAGGGGCAAGCGGGGAAAGCACTGCGACCTGTTCCAAGACACCGCAAGCGTCTGGACTTTATGTGGCGCTCAGGCGCCCTCTTGTGATACTTTTTGATATACGTGCATTCAAGAGTCCCACAACCATAATCCTCATCTTCATCATCGTCGTCGTCGTCGTCGTCATTCATGATACAATACTGACAACGGTCGAGACGCGTTAAAATAGCATGATTTAAAAAAAAAAATACTTTATTTAACCAGGTAAATATGTTTCAAAACTCTCTCATTTACAATCATGACCTGGACAAGAAGCACCAGCAGGGACACACACATAGTGTGTGTTTGTATTCATTACGATCTGTTACACAATTGAACTGGTTCTTGGATGTCTGGTCCACAAAAGTGCATACGTATAGGACAATTTATCCTTTAAAATAAGATTAGGGCTTGAAAATCGAGTTTCAATGTAGGGTGAGAATTGTGGTTGAAAACAATTGGATTACAATTTAAGGTTTTAAAATATTGCTAGGGTTTCAAGTTAGGGTTTTAAAACTAGTATCTGGGATCCCAATTTATAACAATGGTCATAAAACCATTATTATCTATAATGTAATAATAACGTGACCTCAATCTATGTATATTCTTTCTGGTCAATCTCATCACCCAAAGGAGGATGAGCGTTTCAGAGTAGGGTTTCAATGTGGGGTCAGCGTTTCAAAGTAGAGTCAGGTTTTAAAAGTAGGGTCACAATTTATAACAAGGTTTGCACCATTAAATGTGATGGGCTGGGATCCAGTTGAGTCCAGTTCTCACATCATGATGGATGGATGGATGGATGGATGGATGGATGGATGGATGGATGGATGGATGGATGGATGGACAATTATTAGTAACATGTCAGAACCTCACTGTCTTTTCCTTATGGACAATCCCAACACTCCAAAAACTTTATCCTGCTTTCTGACATGACTTTGGTCTCAACTTTGATGATACTCAAAATCCAGGCAGAAAAGAGTTATATTTAGTTGTACATAATGAAGTCAGTATCATTGCAATGTTTTATGTAAAATATTTTATTTCCCTTCTT
The DNA here is from genome assembly GCF_051991255.1 of Vanacampus margaritifer. Classification (NCBI taxonomy): domain Eukaryota; kingdom Metazoa; phylum Chordata; class Actinopteri; order Syngnathiformes; family Syngnathidae; genus Vanacampus; species Vanacampus margaritifer. The sequence continues at coordinate 36,514,882 of NC_135432.1, read as the reverse complement.
GTAATTAAATGTAGCTGTAAAGCATTTTGAATTACCTTTATAAATTGTGCCCTTAAAATAACATTATAGTGCCTTGCCTTATTTTAGCAATAGAAATCCAAGTTATTTGATGAAGTTGATGAAGATGATGTCATTGATGAAGTCATTTGCAAGGGCACTGGGAGAGGTCGATGCTCTCACTGAGTTTTTGGTTAGGTAGTGCTGCCATCTATTGGATATTTTATGACCTACAAAGCTGCTGCTTATCAGTCCAATCCGTACATCCGTTTTCTGTAACGCTTATCCTCATTTGGGCCACACCGACCCTGAACTGGTCCCACGACTCCCACCATCCAATCTCAGGCCACATGTAGACAAACAACAGTATTTACACACACAGTTTATGCCAATTATTATACCAATTATAGCAAATTTAGAGTCTTCATATATATATATATATATATATAACTTTATTACAAATGTCAAGTCTGACAAGTTTGACCTGATGAAGAAAAGAAAAAATCAAAGTTGATTTGCATCAGCATTAACAAGGCCAAGCATATAAGGGTTTCAGCTGAACATGAACAATCCAAAGAGCCACACTTACCAAATCCACATCTGTTGATGTCCCTCTCAAACGTAAACAGCATGTCTTTGAAGTTGGACTTGATCCAAAATCTCCCCAGAGAATGACCACATCCTTATCCTCAGTCACTTTCCTCTGTGTGGAATTATAAATGACCTTCTTTCTTGAAGAAACATCCAAGATTTTTTTCATTTAACAGGAAAAGATCCTCTACAGTGTTCACAGCTTCTGCTGTCTTCCCATCAGGTTTGTTGTCACCAACTGAGTCCCATGTTATAACACACCTTGTGCTTGTGTGCCCTTCCTGTGGTCTCCACTTGTCATCCTGCGTGTGTGTGGATGTCTTTCCAAGAGGAGCAAGGCCTGAATGAAACATATCCTGGGTTGATCATGTGTTGGGAGAATGTGCTCATCACAGAAGTTCTGAGCAAGGGGACCTATTGGTAACCTGAAAAAAAAAAAACGCTGCTGAAGTTTAACTTTTCTTGAGAGAGGGAAAAAGTCTTCTAAGATTCAAGAGGCTGAAGGAGAGAGTGGTCCAGTCGTCTGCAGCTAGAAGGATGAATGGAAAGTCTTCCTCTGCCTCCTTTTATACTCTCCTCTCTTCCCCGTCCACCATGCGTCGCTTCAGTCTAAACGCACGCATGTGTGTGTGTGCACGCACAAAGACCTCAGCACGAATATATTATATCCCAAACAAAAGGAGATGGCATATTGTTTATGAATTACCAGTCTTGGAAAGCCAACAAAGAGCCCCATTTTTTAAAATAGAAAACTCAATTTTCATTTCAGCTACATTTGATAAGCGGTGCAAAAGAAAATAAAAAAAGGCCTGCTCAGTCACAGCACCCCAGTGGGATTCATTCCTCTTTCCTGCGCTCATTAAAAGCCACTGAAAAGGTTTTCTATATGGCTTTCTTTGCTGTGCTGACGTCAATTGGACTTTTAGGAGTCAACCAATGGCACACACACAACAAAAATATTGCTGGGCTATTTTCTACAATAACTAGGAAAAAAGGAGAGTCCAATGTTGTCTTTGTCATGCCTCTTTTCAGTTCCTGTTGGAGGAAATTGCATGGGCTGGAAATGAATGGCATGTTATTAAAGGGGATGGCAGAGAGTGAAGAGAGGAATATAATGCGTAGCAGGCCAACAAAAATGATCAACAGCTCCTGAAAATGACGAGGAGACCACAACGCAGGCCAGAAGGCTACAGTGGGTGCTTTTCAGCTGGTGTGTGTTCAAAGAACATCACCTTGATGACAGTAAGTGTAACAAGTTGACTCTTTCATTCTTTCTTTATCTTTTTGTCCTGTGGGATGTATATTTTGGCAGGTGACAAAAAGTGAGCCCAATCAATGTTTTTTATTTTGTCCTGTGGGATGAATATTTTTGGCAGGAGACAAAAGGTGAGCCAATCAATTCCTCCGCTTGCTGTTGTGAAAAGCTTTGACATTTGAGCTTTCCGGGCGACATCTACAAATTTATATGCCATCCATTGTGCAAGGCTCTGTATCAAAGGCTGTAAAATGCCTTGTCAATTTAGTCAGGATAACTCAACAAAGACGCCTTTCTCCTCTCTGCTCCTGTTGTTATGGGAACAATGCGCCTCACCGACGCTTTGCCAAAAGCTAATGTCAGTTGCAGTCGTGTGACGTTATTGATCACACTGATAACATATGTCTTCCATAGAAACCGCCAAACTGTTGGTGATACAGGACATCCGTTGTCTTTGCAGAGGCTAACAACAATGAACAGGAACTATCTAACTCCCAGTGATATTCAAAATAAACGTTATAACTCCTGAAATGTGTAAAAAGGTTACTGATTGTGTAGTGGTTCACTCAGCATACTACTCAGTGATGGTCTGAGTGTTAAGCGTTGTCTGTTTCAATGTATGTGCCATGGGATTAACTGGCAATTAGTCGAGACTGTATATGTGTCAGATGGGATAGGCTCCAGCAGCCCTCAACCCTGAATAAGATAAAGCGGTATCAAAAATGGATGGATGGAAATGAATACAATTGGACCTGCCATATTCATGTCAAAGGGCTTTGCTTTGAATCTTTGCTTGAACCTTTCTGTGTGGATACATTTCAAAGGCATGCAGGTAAGTTATCCAAAGTCAGGTTTTGAAATATCCTGTCAGGTTTTGCCACTCAAAAATGGCTTGAGTAATGTGAAAAGTCTGATTCATTTAAGAAATGGTCTCATCAAATCAGAAACATAAGCCCACAATTTTTAAACGCTGATGGATAGTGACAAGATTTATGAAGGAGATGTGGTGCCTATCTCCACCGCTTGACAGACAAAGTACAGTTTGTTCTTCTTAATCAAGCATTAACTATTAATTAAATGCGTGGAATGAATATTTATCGGTATTTTAGAAGTTTTTTCAAATTACAGTAGCTAAGATAATGGTCTAATATTAGAAATTTACAGCAATTACAGTTAACTATTGTTGATGTTAACTGGCTGATTTAACTGTTAATTTACATGCTAGTACTACAGATGAATATTTAATAGTATGGTACAAATTTTACACACAAAAAAGCACCAATATACTTTTGTAAATTCACCATTAATTTGCAAAATTAATTAATCTGTTACAGTGTAGATTCACTGAGCCCTCTTAACCAACCATAGATGTGATGTGAATGTGAGTGTGAATATTCTCTGGTAAATGAATACATTGCAACTGGACTGTTCTGGCCGTCTTGGAAGACATTTTGCCTCTCATCCAAGACTTCATCAGTTTTATGCTTTCACCAGTTCATGCACAAGGCTAGAACATGAACTGATAAAACTTGCTCGGATGAGAGGTCAACCCTCTTCTAAGACAGGGGTGGTCAAGTTCGGTCCTCTAAAGCCCCTATCCAGACTGTTTTCCATGTCTCCCTCCTTTAGCGCATCTGAATCTAATGAACAGCTTATCAGCACGCTTTGTAGAAGCCTGATAATGATCCTGATCATGAATCAGGTGTGGAGAGAAACATGGAAACCAGGTTGGATAGTGGCTCTCGAGGACCGAATTTGGCCACCCCTGTTCTAAGACAACCAGAATAGTCCACTTGTGATCAATTCAATATCCTGACAGACAGACTGACTGACTGACTGATTGATTGATTGATTGAAGTTAGTCCCTGCAAGGCAACATCTTGACTGTTTGATGGATATATGTTGTTGTCAGCTTCTTATAGTAAAGGGAAATATTGACATCCAGTGGTTAGAGATATAAGTGCAGAAGAGGACTGGAATCAACAAGTGTTTGTGAAATGATTGGTTTCTCGATTGACTGAAATTGTGAGAACGCTGTCAAAGGGATTCGATTACTGTGTTGTATCAAGATGTCTGAGCAACAGTTAGACCGAATTTAAAACGCCTTAGGCAACATGTTTCATTGGTTTGGACCATAGCCATAATTGAACGATTCACAACAACAGTGTATTTTATAGTAACAGCGGAAATTAGTGTACTAATTACTCTTTACGGCTGATTGCTATTGAATGTTGCTGATTAAATGTTCCAGACGGCCCGTCTGGAATCGTTTCATTTCTTTCTTTCTTTATTTTTCAAAGCTCTTACCGGAAGCTGTAGATGTGTATTCCGGAAGGCTCGAGACTCTCAAATCGCCTTATGGTTGTTTAGACATCAATGGTTTTAATGTCGGTGTGAAATTGCGCTTGTAAACGCAACGCAAACACGAAGGAGGAAGCGTTACGGATTATTTTCAGCGAGTGTATTTTGCCACGCAAAAAGACGTCAGGCTTTTCTCTCATTTAAGAGACATACTCTTCCCCCCTGGTGAGTTGCTTCTCATCGACGAGCTACTCAAGTTTGATGTAATAGCGGAAATCCTCGTGGTCGACGTCCCCCCCCCCCCCCTAATAGCATCAGCGTGTTAGATATATGAATTGGAAACATATAGGTGTCTGTTTCTCCAGTTACACAACAACGCTTGGGTGACTGACATGTTTTTTCCCCCTCTAAACTTCACTGCGTGCACGGGGCAGCCTTGGCTACCATTTGACTTGTCCCGTTATTTAGACTACACCCACTATAGCTCGGAAATGTTTTGCCTTTTCTTGGCCAACTCGTGACTGAATGTACAATATTATTGCTTGAAGAACCTCACGTCCATTTAAAATCAAGTTGTCTTCAAGATTAGGCATTGTAAAAAGCGCCACCCCTGCTTCTGAAATGATTTCGTTGTACTTTTTATTTTATTTTATTTTTTAAAGCTATTGGATTATTTTTGCTCCAAGCTTTCATTCTTTTGTTTTTTTCCCCTACGGTTTGGTTATATCATGGCTACGATGTTGTGGAACGGAACTCTGGAAAGAAAGCAGATGCACTAATTGCTAACGAGCAACAAGTGGGCACGTCCATAGCCACATGTTGAGCCGCCACGCGGAAACATGCTCATGCTCATGCTCAGTTAACTGCTAAAGAAAATGATGTGTCATTTAATGCTACGTGGACTCGAGTACACGTGTACTCTATGACGTTTCCTGTTTTCCACCACTAACGAGAGTGAGTGCCTTGAAAGCAGGAAAGCATAAACACAAGTTTGACTCTTGTAGGTGAACATTTGACAAATGTGTGTTTTTCTTTGTAAAGCACACTATAAAAGTTGTGTGTGTGTGATTGCTCAGAAACATATTAGTCTAAAGTTCTGATTAATACGTCACATAATTTATAGCAACATCCAAGTGCTGTACAAAAATGCTGCCATCAAGCATAACATCATATCAGTGCTGTGATGCTATCGTCGTTTGGAGACGCTGACAGCATTGCAGCATTATTTGTCATTGCATTTGTGCATGACTTCACTTTTTGTAATTATTACAGAAAAAGGTGCAACATTTTGGAACTTGATACTAGTTAAATCATAGCACAGCAAAATGAACCATGTTGTTTTCCTCTGTGAGTGCAACTCCAATCTTATCTTAAATACTATTGTGAATTAGGTTTTGTGAACTTTTTTCAATTCTTTGAATACTCTGCTTCAACACCATTGGTTTTAATATTTTCTCAGGTTCTGTGACGGAGGTGTTGTCGTTATCCTCTGACACGGTATCTTCTCATCTGGTTGGTTTGAGGAGAGGAAGCAACAATGCCGAAACCGGTAAGAAGACGAAAGGAAGTGAGCAAGTAAAATTTGACACCTTTCCTGTCATTTTACTCCCTCTGCATGTGAGGCAGGGGTTTGTGACAGTTGTTTGTATGTGACCAGTGCCCTGTGATTGGCTGGAGACCAGCCTAGGGCGTAGCCCGCTTCTTTCCCAAAGTCAGCTGGGATAAGCTGCGGTACAGTGGTATAGAAGATGGATGGTATCCAGCATTCAATGTAAAGTTTGGAATATAAGCAGTAACAGAGTTATAGTCAAGCAAACTAGAATCTCCTTGATATTTCTATTAAAATATGTTATTAGAAAATGCACTTCTATGCGTGGCTGATTAATTACTATAGCAATGTAACAAGCAACCACTATCTTGTTAGAAAAAAAAAAAAAAAAAAAACATCTTGGTGGAATTTAGAAGAACACACCACTAAAAACTCATTTTCCAGTATTGGATTAGGCATTGTGTATAAAGAATAAAAGGGCAAATATATCTGGCGACTTATTCCCTGATTTTTTTCCCTTTTTTGTATAAAAATAACATACCGTGGGCAACGCCATTATCCTGGTCACGTGATCGTGATGACGTATCCCGTGCGTAAACGACAGCCGCCTTCATTCATTTCAATGGGAGTTTGCTGACATAATGGGCAAGAAAAAGGCCGTCTTCCATCCCAATTACTGCGCCAATTCTGATCAAGAGTGAAATCCTCAGCATGTCAGGTTTCATGTCATTCCGTGGGGGGTGGCCTCTCCTAATGTGGGCTAAAGCGTGTTTAGCACACACATTGCCTGCAGAGTAAAAGTCTGCCGGATGTTTACCATCCAGGTTAGGGACCGTCCACAATTTTCATTTCCAGAGTGACCAATTTCAATGGTGGCTTGACTGATAATTTGAGCATCTGTAACACGCGACTTGCAGATGGTCCGTGACTTCTACTCGCTATGGGCCGGCTGAATACGTCCTCCTTATCGAGCCACAGTTTCAACTTAACTTTCGGCTGGATTTAAATCTTTGACGATTCCCCCATGGCTGTACGCTTTTGAAGAAGTGCTTCTTTTATATATGGTGTAATTCCACCTTTGATATCCGCTGTGGGAGGCAATAATTTCTCCTGAGTCTCTTTGTAGTCATTTACTGCCATGTTATTCTATGCAAGTTTATAGCACGCTATACGACACGATGATCACGTGATCATAAATTGACTATTTTTTTCAGGGAAGTGTTGAAATTAACCATTTCACAGAATAGTTGGTTAGTTTTTCACAAGTCTTATGTTGTTTAAAAAAAAAAATCTTGGTGGAATAAAAATAATAATAATTTGCACTTCAAACTAAAATCTCCTATAACATTCGTGAGAGTTTCAGACTTGAATTTGCGCTAAGTCATATACTTTTTCACCAAAGTAGTCCAGAAAAATGTTCTGTTTTAGAAAGGGTGACATGTAAAAATAATAAAATTCTACTTGTTTACAATAATAAAGTTATCAGAACTTGATTAGAAGATTGTCCTGTGTTTTTTTCTTTTTTAAGACAAAAAAAAGGTTGTGCTTTACCTTGATTAGTTTCGGCGACGACTGCCGCCTTCCTCAGAAGCTGTCAAACTGACAGTTGTCGTGTCTTATCAGCTGATGTTCCTCACTGAGGAAGGCGGCAGTTGTCGCCGAAACTAGTCAAGGTAAAGCACAACCTTTTTTTGTCTTAAAGAAAAAACACAGGATGATATAGATTTGTAGACCAGATAAAAAAAAATTTAGTCATTGATTAGGAGCGATTTGTAGTTATTACTGGTAACACGAGCAGCCTGAATGAATGTAAAATGTATTTATCATTAGACAAATAATATATATATATAATATGTTGTAAAACAATATTTAATGAACAATGAACAAAAATAGTGAAAAGCATTCTGGTTAGACCACAATATTCTTTTAGGCTGACTTATAAACTTTTAACTTAGGCCACGTTAAAATCAACTACCAGGCTAGCTACTAATGATTGGAAATCGGAGCTGATCACGTGGTTTTCAGCTGATCAGGACAAAAAGATCGGCTTTCTTTATTTTCTGAAATTGTATAGGTATCAAAGTGACCAAATAATCCAAAGCTGTAAGCATCTTGTCAAATGTAGCCGTAAAACGTAATTTTATATTGCGCAATGTATAAGCGGTCAGAGCAGAGTTACATCAAGAGCCACACATACACACAAATGCAGAGACTCTGCCTGTGCACAATGCTGTCTCTCTATGCTGCTCAGAACATAATTTGCTAGTATTAAAGGATACACAAAGATGTAAACCAAAAGATACTTTAAAAATAGCAAAGTCTGTCTCAAGGAGTTTGTGTGAATGCTCAGACACATGAAAAATTAAAGTAACACAAAGGACTTTTCAATTTTGAAAAGTATTGTAAAGCATTGAATGAAGACCAGTTCCCATGAGGACCAGCACTTAGCGTCGTGAAATCCTCATGTCCCGGTATTGGATCTCCCTGGAGTTGGATTGAAATACATTTCTGTTTGCAGTGGCTGTGTGACGGATGTATAGCGATGTGCTAATTTATCTAATTTCAATTTACACAGTACTGGAATTATGGAAATTATTCAACTTTTCGAGGAAATTCTTGTGTGCCACGTCACAACAGAAACATCTTAATAGTGGCTCCTCTTTCTCCTCGAGCTGAAACAAAATGTATGAAAGTCTCTCTCTAGTCAATCAGGTGCACAGTGTTTGTTTGTGCTAAAACTTTAATGCTAAATGCGATACTGCTTGGTTCCCAGTTAAACAACTACGAACAATACAGATCGGCCAACTTCCTTGCTCGCCATTCTCCGTGACCGCTCCTTTTTGGCTCTGTCTATGTTGCACAGATCTTAGTGCCCACGATCCACAATGGTTATTTTTTATACATTTTTACTTCGCGCTACCTGTACAAGAAGCTGTGTGTGTGCGTGCTTTATACTGTGTATATGATGTAGTACTTGCGTTCTTGTTGTCAGATAGCTGTCACGACACAATGTGGGTTCCAGTTGTGTTGAAAGCAATTGTCTTTGTTTGACAAGTATTGTATACATTACAGCAGATGTTAGTGCATGTCTAATTGGTTGTTTTGGCATGAAGCCATGTCGCTGTGTGAACGCATACACAACAAGGTAACATTCTGCTTGTTCTCTCAGTCAGCAGTGCAAGTGGTTTCCAGTCATCGATTTTGGGGGACAGCAGACAAGTGAGATATCAGGAACGATTCCTTGGAGACTGTTTGATTAGCTGTGGCATGTTATTGTCCACCCCCTGCCCTATGTACAAAGCAGGAGAGGATTAACTGACCGTCTGGTACACAACATGCACAGGATTCATCCGCGAAGCTTCACGCTGTTGGTTGGCTTTGTTTTGGCTCTCACAGCCTACTGCTGATAGCTGACAGGCAGCACACGAAAATGAACCACCACTTGGCACTGCAGTAGGGCTGCAACTAATTATATATATATATATATATATATATATATATATATATATATATATATATATATATATATATATATATAAATCGGATAAAAAAATAAACATTTGCATGCCTTCAATCAAAAGGACATTATTTTAATTTGGCAGTGCATAAAAGTACAAAAACAGTTTACTGTGTGAATCACAGAGCTCTTGGAGTAAGAAATTAAGATTAAAAAAATACACACACTCAAACACTCAGTCAAATAGCTTTATACTCAAGTGACAAAACAATCACATTCTCACTCTTGATTTCTTATGAACTCCATTTAGATCGTACATATAAGACATTGAATTGATGAAAACCGCATACTAAGTAAAAACACTAGATTTCAAAACTGACCTTATTGTGGTTCTTTTTCCATTTACCAAACTCAATCAAGTCTTTGAGTTCATACACCACTAGAACATTTTGTACAAAATATACAGTAAAAATACTGTATATACACTGTATAAAAATATAATAAATAAACAGTGACAGCATCATACTTAACCGACTTAACTGAGACAGACTTAACACTCAAAGAACAAAAATATTATATTATATTAGATTATCCAGTTTACAACTCCTGGTCACAAATAATTTACATAATGTTCACAATTTATATGATTATACTAGTCAACAAAAGTTTTCAATTTCTTCCAATATTTTTTTGTTTCAAAGTGCAACGTCTGAGAGAGAAAGGTAGCTGCTCTATTGTGTAAAGATCTTACCCAATGTCCATGCATTCTGTTATGGTCGGTGGTTCCTCCTTCAACCATTTCCGCGTAATGCCTTTATTGCTTGCAGCCTGTAACATTTGTAGAAGGTACCTGTCTGCTTTCCTTATCTCGGTTTGAATGTTACGCAAGTAAAATACTCTAAAGTCCCACAGTTTCAATCACTTTGGCCCAGTAAGGTGTGAGTTTATATATAAATATATAAGTATAAATGTATAAGATATGAAAATGACCTACTGCTATACTCCCACATTTCCTCCAACGTTTGGCATTTTTACTCTGAAGTTCCTTTACTCTTGGAGTGAGTGATAAAGTAACGCATGGTATTTTTCCACGTAAATTATTTCCACTGACCATAATTTGAAGTGGATGCCATAGTTACACAATCATTTAACCAATCATTTTGTGACAATTCCATTCCAATATCTTTTTTCCACCTGTGTTTAATTTATACAGTAGACAATTTTTTTCGTTTGCAAATGCTGAGTAGATTTTAGAGACCTGTCTTTGGGTTAATGTTCCTTTACTTGCACTAATAAATGTAGTAAATAATGGATTACTGTGCCTTTCTTTGGAGACAATATTTGCATAGTAGTGATGTCCAGAAAATGTATAATAATAATACATCTGATTTATATAGCTTTTCCAGACACTCAAAGACGCTTTGTGGATACATTATTCATGCACTCACACATTAGTAGCCACAGCTGCCCTGGGACAGGCTGACGGAAGTGTGGCTGCCAGTGTGCGGCTACGGCCCCTCCGACCACCACCAAACATTCGCACCTTCCATACACCAGTGTGAGTAGTACTGGGGGCAATGTGTGTGAAGTGCCTTGCCCAAGGACACAACGACACATGACTTTGGGAGAGCGGGGATCGAACGGCCACCTTCTGGTTACTGAATGGACCGTCGCTACAACCTGAGCCACAGCCGCCACTATCTTATAGTTATGTTTGTAACAGCCAAACAAATGTCATTACAGTTGGAGTTACCTTTACCATAACACAGCAAAAACACAATAAAATTATTATTATATTGTTTAATGCTGAAAAAAAAACAGTTGACAAAGTGAACTGGGGATTTCAAGTAAGTGCTATGGAAATTTGAATTGGAGTACAGTACACTGGTATCTGGATTTAATGGACTAGTTGGGGAAGGGTCGTCCATTAGAGCCGATTGTTCGTTACATCAAAGTTTTTTTCCTTTCTGTGGCTTAAAAAACACCCAATATAGTACAAATGATTGTTTTGTACTTATGTCATAGCCTATTATTGCCCAGTACAGGTAAAAAAGGCTCCTTAGCCGGAACTCTGCACTTTTTGTCAGCTGCTTTTTTGTGTGCTGCCCGCACAGCTCATCAGCCGAGAATAGCCAATGACATTCTTTTCGCTGACCCACCAGTAGGCTGCTAACATGGAACATGGCAGCCATTTTCAAACTTTCTATTCCTGTCAATAAAAAAGTTGTAAGAATATTGTTGTAGAAGTTCCGTACATTCCACAAATTGTTTCACGCATCAGTTACTTGTAGAACATTTTTGTAGCTTTGGATCTTGTGTGATGTCGATGAGCTTGATGAACATTGACCTGAGGTGAGACAATTTCAAATGTCTGGGTGTGAATTGTGTCTTTTTAGATTAACGTTCGTGTGACCACCATGGATGCAGAGCTGGAGTTTGCCATTCAGCCAAACACCACAGGAAAACAGCTTTTTGATCAGGTCAGTAGAATTATTGGTGTTTTCGCTTTCGTGATTGAAAGAGGTGGTTTGATGTCATTCTTTCTGTTGTGAAGGTGGTGAAGACAGTGGGACTGCGGGAGGTCTGGTTTTTTGGCCTCCAATATGTGGACAGTAAGGGCTACATCACTTGGCTCAAACTTAATAAAAAGGTCGGTGCCACCCAGAAATGCGATTTGCCTTATGTTTTGTCAACGTCAATTTATTTTGGTTTCCAACCATCACTGCTTCACCTTTATATCTGCATGTCATCGTTGTCCAGGTGACCCAGCAGGATGTAAAGAAAGAGAACCCACTGCAGTTTAAGTTCCGAGCCAAGTTCTTCCCTGAGGATGTTTCAGAGGAGCTCATCCAGGAGATCACCCAAAGACTCTTTTTCCTCCAGGTAAGCAAGCAATGCACCTTTACTCCACTTGCTTCAATAAATACTGCAATTTTGCTGACGGATAGTGTGACTCTTTTGAGTTGAAAAAACATCTGTCCTAAAAGATGTGCTAAGTGGCATTTTTTGTCTTGTTGCTTGTTGTCAGGTGAAGGAGGCCATCCTGAACGATGAGAACTATTGTCCCCCTGAAACAGCAGTGTTGCTCGCCTCATATGCTGTACAGGCCAAATATGGAGACTATAGCAAGGATGTTAACAAGCCTGGATACCTTACACATGACCGACTGCTGCCTCAGAGGTTCACTATACTCACAGATGACAAGTGTTCCCATTTCTCTGTTGACAATATTCCAAGAAAACTTCAGGTTTTCGGGTCACCCATAGGTTTTAGAGGCATGTTTTGGCAGGCGCTTTAGGCCTTAATGGGTTAATGATGGCAGTGTAAAAAAACAGGCTTAAAGCGAATCTGGTGCTGCGAGCAGCTCCTTCATCTCCAGCTGCGGCTGGCTAGCTTGCGTGGAAAAACACGGTGCACAGACGCTCCTCTAAAAATCACTGATCATCAATCACCTCCATGGCGACAAATAGACTACAATTATAAAAATTGTCGTTGTCAGGAAAAGAGGATGGCTAGTATTTAATAGAAGTCTGCTAAGCCATGCAAAACCGCTTAACTATTGTTAAATTTGCTCCGAAAACACTGGAATAAGTGATCTGTTGCTTTTCATTTTAAGTCTCACTGGAACTGGAAAGTAGGGCTGTCTACAAGTCAGTTGCGATTTGAATCATGAGTCAAGTGGGCATGGAAAAGCCATCAGTGTATCCTAATTTTTGGACTCTGATCAGAACGAATCTTAGAAAATCATATTACTTACTTTATTCTGAAACTCAGACAAGAGTTGTAACTACCTCTACGTGCATGATTTTTAGCCTGTGTTTATGTCTGGTGCCATTTTGTCGTACTGTGCACGTAGCTTCTGCGCAAGTGTACACTTGAGTTCCGCGGAAGTACGGCTCATTGATAGGACATCACATCACCTTCCAGGAGTCCATGACGAGAGCTAGCTGGTTAACTGCTAGTGTTAAAGGAGGCAGGTTGTCAGCCAGCAAGTACTGTATTCATAATACGGTTACAATTTTACAATCTGAAACCAAAAGTGCTTTTTTGGGCTATTTTCGGTGACTTAGAAATTTGTACTGGTCTGGCCGGCTAGCGTCTGTAGGTAGGTAGTGGCCTAACACAACTGCATCCTTGTCCCCGGGCCACCGTTAATGTCGAACATTATAGCCAGTATCAGCATTGTTTTTCTTATTCTTATAGAGTCCTGAGTTTTGAATTTGAACTTTGCACAACAAATGTTCTCTGTTACTTTACTTTTGTGTTTAATCAATTTAGCTTTGCTAAATGACCATACAACCCATTTTCACAAAACCTGATGTGTCATTCTGTAAATAAAATTGTCACTACATGTTATTACAAATGAAAAGTAGTGCTATTCAGACATCATACTGAATACAGTAAATAATATGTTAATATTTTGTCACTTGAAATTATTCAAAGAGAATATAATACAAATACAAAGACAATATTAATGTATTTCAGAGTCACTTTGGCAGTGTGGCTAAGACTTTAATGTTCTTGACACAATATCTGGAATGTTCCTGAGAGGTGATAATAGGGATGGGCATCTCTCTACAATTTTTGAGTATGTCTTACAATCAAAGTAAGTTTGTGCTGGTCGTAAAATAATAATTTTTTAAATTGTGTATGCATAGAGTGCTGGAGCAGCACAAGCTGACCAAGGAGCAGTGGGAGGACAGGATTCAGACTTGGCATGAGGAACACAGAGGAATGCTCAGGTCGGTGACATCAGGAGCAGGAAGTTGTGCTTTGGACCTGTTGTCATGTACAGTAAGAATGTGCAGTGTATGATGGCGTTGTCATCTCACCAGAGAGGATTCTATGATGGAGTATTTAAAAATCGCCCAAGACCTGGAGATGTACGGAGTCAACTACTTTGAAATCAAAAACAAGAAGGGCACACAGCTCTGGCTGGGTGTGGATGCACTTGGCCTTAACATCTATGAGCATGAAGACAAGTATGTGACAAATCCTTCAAACTTTATGGTTGTAGAAAAAACTTATATCACTCTATGTGACCAGTACAACGGTGTATCAGGGCCACATATAATTATTATTATTTTTTTACAGGGTGGGGGCAATATTCTGGGGAAAAAACTAGCAAATTAAAGTGGCAAATTTGGAACTTTATAAAGTGCCAGATTTGCAAGAAGAAAACTCATAAATTAGTGACTATAAAGTCGCCTAAAAAAATCGTAAATTTGCGACTTTATAAAGTGGCAGATTTGCGAGGAAAAAAAAAACCTTATAAATTTACGGGAAATACATGTAGCGTACTACTCGGATGTTTGTGCCAATACTCTTTGGTCGGGTTTTCAAATGAGGAGAAACCATATCATGTTACGCATTTGCACTTTGAAACGTTGAGTACTGCCAGTGACAAAAAAATCGTAAATGTGCGACTTTCTAAAGTGGCAAATTTGCGAGTTTTTTCTCTCAGAATATTGCCGACACGCTCTTAAAAAAATAAATATTTATACATGGCCCTACAGTAGTACGCCGTCATATCATTGGAGTATCAAGCAGTTCGTTTATAAGAAAACAACACTGCCATCTTTAATGTGTTGCCCTTTGCAGGTTGACACCAAAGATTGGCTTCCCCTGGAGCGAGATTCGAAACATCTCCTTTAACGACAAGAAGTTTGTCATCAAACCCATCGACAAGAAAGCACCTGTGAGTGTCAAAGCGGTGAACACAATTGCAGCTTCAAAGCTATCGTAAGCAGGTCTTATGTCTGTCGTCTGCAGGACTTTGTGTTTTACGCGCCGCGGCTGCGCATCAACAAGCGTGTCTTGGCACTGTGTATGGGTAACCATGAGCTGTACATGAGGAGGAGGAAGCCCGACACCATCGAGGTGCAGCAGATGAAGGCTCAGGCTCGGGAGGAGAAGCATCACAAGCAGATGGAGAGGTACGGTCCTTCATGCTTGAAAAGGGTCGTGTGCAAAGCGCTTGCGGATGTGGCCCATGTAGCTCGACTAGAAATAATTTTTAGTGCTTGATTTATGTTGTGTATTGATGCACTCGGCATTGAAATATGTCAGGGCCCAGCTGGAGAATGAGAAGAAGAAGCGAGAGGCCGCAGAGAAGGAGAAGGAAAGGATCGAGCGTGAGAAAGACAAACTCATGGAGAGACTGAAACAGATTGAGGGGCAGACCATAAGAGCTCAAAAAGGTAACTACAGCACAGAATTCTTTCACGGTCCCAAAGTTTGAAAGTACAAATCCCATCTTGTGTATTTTTGTATGTGGTCAGAGCTTGAGGAGCAGACGCGCCGGGCCATAGAGCTGGAGCAAGAGCGAAGAAAGGCGCGAGAGGAAGCTGAGAGGTTGGACAAGGAGAGACAAGCAGCGGAGGAGGCCAAAGGCGACCTGGCCAAACAGGCCGCAGACCAGCAGAAGAACCAGGAGCAACTGGTGGGTGTTTTGCTGATTGCAATAGGGTTGGGCGAATAGACAGCCAGATTGTCATCGGGTGTCACTTTTTTACTCACGACTCCCTCTGGCCTAAAGCGTAACTGCAGCGTCTGTGTCAAGCTTGTGTACTGCGTCACAACCCTCCAAGAAACTATTGAGTGAAATGTTCTTGAACTGAAGGGAAGATACAAGCTGATAGGCGCAGTTGCAGTTAAAAAGTTAAGCGTCATCTGGGCATTGGTGGAGCAAGCATACATGATATAGAAAAATCTTTAGCATTTCTAAAACTAACTAATTTTGGCGTCCTTCATTTTCATCTTTGTTAATTAATAAATTAATATTAGATATGAGCTGTTGAGTTCATTTATTTTGGGATTGTTGTATGTCCATACAAAAGAAGGAAGCTCAAACAATCGTTTGAGAATTGTATTTTATGTTATCACACAATACTTAGTGTTTTTTGTTGTGTTTTTTTTTGTTTTGTTTTTTACAATATATATATATATCCAAAAATCTAAAGCGAATAATAGCTGAACTAAAATGAAGCATTTTCAGGAAACAAAACAACCAAAACTAGCCCTGTTAAAAAAATAATTAAAACTGCATTTAGAAAACTTGTAAAATAAATAAATAAAATCAAAACAAAACCTGAAACTAGTCATTGGTTGAATTTTCAGCATAAAGGAAGGTTGTGATTGCTGAAATGAAAAGCTATTTCAATCAAAAACATGCTAACAGGTCAAGTTGCATTAACATAGGACCATGTATTTGATAGCAGCCCGGCAATCCTGTTTTTAATTTCAGGCTGCAGAGCTGGCTGAGTTCACAGCCAAGATTTCTCTTCTGGAGGATGCCAAGAAGAAGAAAGAGGACGAGGCCACCGAATGGCAACACAAGGTGCAGCTGGCTCACCTCAGTCCACACCAATGCTGACGTCGACTGCGTGCTCTTGGCCCTCACACGCTCCGCTTCTCCTTCCGCAGGCTCTTTCTGCCCAGGAAGACCTGGAGAAGACCAAAGAGGAGCTGAAGACGGCCATCACCACGTTGCCAACCCCCGTGAGCGGCCACGCAGAGAGCGAGCACGACGAGCAGGACGAGAACCACGCCGAGGCCAGCGCCGAGCTGTCCAACGAGGGCGTCTGCCAACTGGATCTGCGCAGCGAGGAGGCTCGCATCACCGAAGCCCAGAAGAACGAGCGAGTCAAGAAGCAGTTGCAGGTATGTTGTGCTCACATTTCTCTCCATCCCAAATGTCATTTTACACACCCGCTCCTTTCATGCCTCGTCAGACTTTAAGTTCCGAGTTGGCCGAAGCCAGAGACGAAACCAAGAAGACTCAGAATGACGTCCTGCACGCTGAAAACGTGAAGGCGGGCCGAGACAAGTACAAAACGCTGCGTCAGATCCGGCAGGGCAACACCAAGCAGCGCATCGATGAGTTTGAGTCCATGTGAAAGTTTTTCCAAATTGGCCGCACGCTTTCTCATGAACAACTAATGCAGCCACCCTTCACGTCCCCCTCAACAAATGTTCACCTTTGATCTTGTCAGTCTGCCAAAGTTGTGCTCCTTGTGGGATGCCTACCGCGTGTGGGGAAAAGACACTGTCGCACCAAAGAGGAAACACACTGGGTTCTTTTCACACCAATCCTTCCAAAGTTACACGTCTTTGATCTCATGTCTTCAATTCAATATTCAATATTGTCTGTTGCTTGCGCTGCTTTTTGTTTCGTTTTATCGCTGCCGCCTTGTTTTTAGTTCACTTCTGAGGTGAAACACCACAAAGTCGTATCGTCATTCATGTTTAATTTAAAATTGTTCTGCAGTATTTTATGTGTTACATTTCTAACTGGATTTCTAGAGTAGAGAAGATTTATTTGCAGATTTTGTTGGGAAAAGACACACCCAGCCCGTCAATTTCATTTTCAGGTTTTAATGGAGGAATGTAGCAAAGGTGTCAAAGGGAAAGTGTTATTAGACAGCAAGCCTCAGGCTTGAAAGTGGTAGCAACGTAAGCTAGTTGGTTGTTGCATCTCAGTGTTTCGTGTGCAGCTCCCAAAAGTCTCCGAAGTGGAGTGAAAATGTACAACATGAGGCCTGGAGGAAAACAGTCTTGTTAAGGACAGGCCCCTCCCAACCCGTCCCCAAAACACGGAGGTGGACCTCCAACTCAGCTTGGGTCAAGTCCCAAGAAACATGTACTGTAAAATGCAACATTTAAAAATGGGGGCGGGGGGTATATTTGCATTTGGACCTGGCGTATACTTCGTGGTTACCTGTTACAATGGGAAGTGTTACAGACACGTCCTCTATGATTTCATTCAAGGTAAACATCCTTTGTGCAGAGACAAAGTGCTGTGGGTGTTTGAATTGAAATAACATGAAGATGAACTTCTTTTTTTTTTTTTAATTAACAGTACAACATTGCGGTACTGTATTGTTGTAAAACATACAGTACATGTTTGATATGCTATACTTGACAGCTGGTGCAGGTTGAGTTTTTTTTTAATAGTTGGTGTTTTTAAAGCACTTGCCCTGCCCTTTATGTTTAAAGTGTTTGCCATAGCAGGAAAAATAGCATGTGCTTCCAGACCATTTTTTAGTTGCATTCACAATGCCTAACCTTGCCAGTCATTTCCATTCACTTCTCAAATTGACTTGAGGTATTCATGTTCTTGGCCTGCCCAACTAAGCCAGCTTGTGTATGATGTTCTGGCACCAGCTGTCACAGTGTACCGTTATTTTTGTTATTCATTTTGAGGCAGTATGTTAGGATTGTTTGATATAGGTTTGCAAACCTTTGGATCAGATCACCAATAAAAACATTTTAAATTTGTGTCTTTTCAGCTTGCAATTTGTTCTCCGTTTTGAGCAATAAAGCAGCAAACCAATCTTACACCATATCCCATGGTAGCTCATTACACGCACACAAATGATATGACAATGTGTGATGTTAACTACAAAGACACTTTTTACCCCAGTCACAAGTTTAGCCGTGTATGGTGTTTATGAATTGGTGCGTGATTTTTTAAGGAAGGTGTAACTCACATTAGCGGTGTAGTGGGCGAGCAAGAAGCTCGAGCATAGCATGCCACATGATTCTCAGCTCAAACTTTTTCTATCTAGTTCAGACAATTTTAACTGATCAAAAGGTTTCCCGTGAACCTCTGCCATTTCAGTTCTTTTTAATCTCACTATACCAGAAAACAGTTTTGAACGTAGAATATTCCTTTTCGTATCGCTACTGCCACCTGTTGACAAAACATGAAACTGTACATATCCTTCACATACACAACACGCAAATGACGTCACATCCGCAGACAGAGAATGGGAAATTCAAACCTGAATCCAGTCTGAAAACTATTGGCCAGAGGCTTGCAGGAGTACCCATTGTGAACAGTTTCAGGTGTTAATCTACTAATTAGAAGATGTTGCAGTCATAAATGTTCACATAAAAAGGCTGTTGTAAAAATATTTCTGGGATGGATGCCAAGCAAATAGACAAACAGGCATGGAGCCCTTCAACCACACAAGTCTAGAAGAAGGTCCAATGTGTTCAAAATTATTCATGTCCATGCTGCGCTACCCACATCCACGCAGGATGCGGCATAAGCTACCACTTTCTGTGTAACTACTAACTTAATGGTCTTAATCGCTTTCAACTGGTAAGTGTGCCATAGATAGGTAAAGGTAGAGAAGTCACAGCGATTAACGGCACAACAAACAACTACTTGCGTATGAAGTGGGCTAGGAGAGATTGGGATGATGGACATTACAACTCAGATGAATAATAACCATTTTATTTCATAGTGGTACACTTTAGTGAACAGTCACAGCTACATTCACAATAGTGAAATTATTACGGAGTTATTGGAGTGAGCGTTCAATGCTGCTGAGTCAAATCGGCACAAATACACATGCATAAATCAAAAGGCGCGGAAACATGCACAACAGTTAGCTGAACATAGTTCAGAGTATCGGATGTGTCGTAAGCACGATGCCACGAAGAGGCATTACTTTGAGCCCACGCTCGGGTGCCACGCTGACACACGGTGCCAGCAGGCCCCAGTGAAGGCGCTTCATTGTTGCACACATTTTTGGATTTGCTTCTTTTCGACAGCATTCCAGGTCAGCTCAACAGGCTGCAAGAAAAGCAGCTTTCATTCTCAACATTTCTCATTTGTTTCGACAGAGATGCTGCAGAAAATAAGCGCTCTGAACCAAAAATCCCAAAAGCAGCTAACATACCTACACTAAGTAGGCCACAAACTGCCTTTATCCACAGGAGTTTTCCATCATAATACATGAGCTGAAACATATCGAGTACATCAGGAGTGTGAGCTACACACGGAGTAAAAAGTTAACATACTGCATCACATCGGCGACTCACTTCCTGAAACAATTTGTATCAAATGTGGCTCATTGGGGATTGCGCTGGAATCTGCTATAAATTCATTAAATATATTTACATGACACATTTACACACCAGAGGTTCTGTCTGTAGCAGATTCCAGTCAACCCAACAAGAAGGGCCACACACATCTATATAAATGTTTGTGTGCGTGTGTGTATTATATATATGTATATATATAGAACGATGAGAATGAGATGTCCCTTACTAAAACTAAGGTACACGCCACAGGTTTGCCTTGTGTCATCTCCAACAAGATGACGAGCACACAAAAAAGGCCCCAACACACGCCGATGAATTTTGGTGTGCAATGCAATATGCAACTTACACACACGACAATATGCTGCTTCACAGATAAAATGGTGACACTTTGACAAAATCAGCACTGTACACTGATCAAGTCATCAAGGCAGACCTTATCTAGTCATCCATCAGCATTTGGCTGTCGGCCACACATTCTGGATTCCACGAGTCCCTCCAATTCCCTTCAGTAGCCCAACTGAGCTTTCTCGGCCAGGATGGCAGCTGCGAGCTGCTGGGGGTCCGTGACGTGGGGGCTCCTGGCCATCACCCGACTCACCAGCTCAGATGGGAAGATGTTGCACAGGTTTGCGTATGCTTTCTCTCTAGCGTCCCCATACCGGCTGTGCCCCGGGGACTCTGGGAGCTGCGAGGTGTAAGAGGACGTGGCAAGGTGAGGTGGGAGAGGAGATTGGGCAGAGGGCAGCGGGTGACTTAAATAGTGCGAGGGACCTGAGTGGTGAGCTTGATGAGACAAGTGGCGCGGCATGAAGCCATCTTGTGCCCAATGAGGTGAGTGCCATGATGACTGGTATGTTTCTGGCAGGCTCTGATAGGCACCGAGCCCGAACCGAGGAAGTGCCGGCGGCTCCCTGTAGTACGTGTCCCAGGTGGGCAAAGCTTTCATTCGATGGTGATGTTGGGATATGCACAGATGCTCATAAAGATGAGATTCTGATGCGCTCTCTGCTCTGGTAGGAGCCACGCGGCGACCAATAGGAGAGCTCGGGGTATTCGACGCAGCTAGCGTGTGGTAGTCGGCGGGACAGCTAGAACGTGTCGCAAGCGGATGGTGCTGGAAATGAAGGGGTAATGGGTAGAGAGGCCGCTTTGGGCCAGCGTCGGGAGGCTGATTGTGATCCCAGGTTTTTCCCGGTGCAGAGCTTGTATCATGGCCACGTGCTCCCGGGTTTGTCATTTTACCATGTGAGACATTCGCGTAATCGGCAACAGGAAAGCTACACAGTTCGTGGCTTCCTGCGGCTTGACGGAAATGCGGCCGACTGTAGGGGTTGGCGTAATCGTCCACCAAGCTGTCCTGGCAAGTGTGACATGGCCGCTCGCCGTACGAGTCGCAGCTGCTGCCGCAACTTGCGCTGCTTTCGCTGCCGCACTCGGACCCGGCCGACCCCATGGAGCCCAGTCTTAAGTCGCCGTCATGCGTGAAACGACAGTCTGGGCTCTGCCTGGATGAGATGCGCAGGCAGCTGTAAGCGTGCGCCACTGAATAGTAGTCTGGGGACTCACAGTGTGGGTAGAGGTCATGACACGGGGCTGGGGGGAGACAATGAGGGGTGCCTGCTCGGGACTGCCGGTCCTGCTGATGGCCCGGGGGTTGGCCTCCAGGAGCTGCAGACATGCTTGTGGTCCTGCAGGAATTACCGACAGTCCTCTGACTTTCCGTCCTCTCTTTTGCTGCCAGTTTCTCCTCCGCATCGCTGTACGAAAGAGCTCGCATGCCGGGGTCCGACTGCCGTTTTGCCACACCTTTATTTGCCTCCATCCTGCTAGCCGGCACGCTGTGGCTCTTAACCAGCCCGGCGTCGCCCTGGTTCTTGGTGGCAACACAGGTCTTGGCACTGGCCCGTAGCTCATCGGCCACAGCACGTTGCGGCTGAGCGCCTCTCTCCGGGTGGTAGTACTTGCATTTGTGGCCATAAGTGCACTTCTTGCCTGAACATGGAGACATATGTGGAGTCAATAAACCAGATTCGGAAATGATGTAGGTCTTATCGCCCGGTGCGCTCACCATACGGACAAGGCTGTTTTTTCTGCTCGGGCATCACAGGTTTTTTCCTCAAGAAGTTGTCCAAGCTGGGACCGTGTCGCCCAAGTGGGTCATCTGGGGGCATGAATCTGACAGATGGGGAGAGGAGATTATGAGAAACAACAGAGTACTATTTCTGAGTTGGTTGTGTTGAAAACAAATTGCCTGATATACTAAGATCCCAAATAGTGGCCGCCAAATTGTGTTCACTCACTGTAAGTTCCCGTAGGCCAAACGCGACTGAACTAGAACGCAGTGAGTGGAGCTCTGTAACTAGTTTTCACGATTTTGAATCACACAGGTCAACAAAATTACTACAATGCAGATGTAACAGCCAATCAAAAATGCCATGTCGGATCACATGAGCTCGCACAACAAAAATCCCAGGTAAAAAGTGAGATCCAGTCCATTCAGTTTGTATCTCGGTTTTGTGGTCCCAGTTTTCAATTCTGTTCAGTATGCGCGGACTGTTAAAATCAATCAAAATCAATCACATCTTGCCTTATTAGGCTAAAAGTGAAGGAATGAGGCAGTCGGATATTTGACACGTCATTGTGACATTCTGAGGTTATTAGTAGGTGAGACTCTGGCTTTAAGAAAGAACACATTAATAGTTCCAACATGCTTTTCATAAACAAAAATGGGGCTATAGTTACAGAAATCTATCGCAATGATAATTTAGTTGAAGCCAGCGACCACAGAAAAGTAATGTTTTGTTTGATTTAACCGATTTAACCTAGAGTACGAAGGAATCAGACGCCTCTAATTAATTGAGGGTTTCGGCAGGTATCATAAAATCAAATTTAATGCTTTCATTTTTAATGCAACTAATTTGATGCTCACGTCACACATGTACACAGAAGTAGACACACACACACATATACATACATATATGCATAAGCTGTTTACATATTAGGACTGTCAGTCAATTGCAATTTTTTAATTGTAATTAATAGCATGATTTCCATAGTTAACTTGCGATTCATCGGAAATTATTCACATATCTGTTGTAAATGTACAATCAAATATTTTTTAAGTTGTTTATACTCTTGTTAATCAACATAAATGTGGACAAATATGGTTACCAAATACAAATGTGGTTGTATCTTTTCGTTTTAGTTTCGTTTTGATACAGTAATTTTACAGTAATTCATAAACCTAAGTTTACTGAAGTTAAAAAGATACACTAAACTAAACAGTTTAAAGAAGTGTGAAACATTGAGTCATAGATGTGTGTTGAGGAAATTTTCTGCCACTAGAAGACACTAGTGTTTCAGGTTGTACGCTGGTGACAGGAACAATACATTTTTCTTTTCAAATTCAAAGCAATTGGTATTTGTAACATGAAGCGACTTGTGGACTCCAGGCCATTTTGTTCATTGTAAGTTACAGCTAGTCAAGTCACCAGTCCCCATATTATTGCCAAATTGTGTTATGGTGACTCCTTTGCATAATAACAACAATGTTGTATGTGAAATAAAGCATAAACAACAATGTTTTCAACTGTATTTAAATTGTTAATGCCCCGGGACATTATATTTAATGATTTTTAATGCCATTTAAAGACTTAATGTTAGGCAAATTACGTTTAATCCTTTTCAATGACGTGCGGAAATGTTTAAAGAGAGGCCAAGCAATAAAAAATGTAGACCTTTTTTTCTTTTTCTTTTTTCTAATAGAAAAAAAATGTAGACCTGTCAGCTGAGTCAAGGTAAATTTTGTGAGGCCTTGCACGCGTTTGAAATTTTCAACAAACGTACGTATGGAGGTTGTTTGAAATATTCCTTGTCCTCAAATTTGTTGGATTTAATTCAAACCCCTGAGCCCGCAAGACCTACTTGTCATTGACAAAGGAGTACATGAGTAGTCGTTCGTCAATGAACTTCTTCCACTCAGGTTTCTCATTGGCGAGGTCTCTGTAGTTGTCGTTTGACACGATGATGCCGTCCGACTCGTAAGCTAGCTTGACGATAAAGCGGTCGTCATAGCAGACCACACGCCGACCTTGCACACGGCGTGAAGGAGTGAACACAAGGATCTTCTCCTTCTCCAGACGCCGCAGGATCTCTTGGTCTGCAGGGAAAGTAAGACACAGTCAGCTCCATTTACTCTCCTGTCCAGATTTTAGAACTGACCTGTTATTGGGGCGTCTGGCCGAGACTGCTCCTTCCTCCAGGCTGGAACGAAAACTGTGACATCATGGTGGCCCCGTTCTAAAAACCAGTCAACAGCCAGCTGGATGCCCTGGCAGGAGAATACCTCCTTGTTGCCATGGCTACAGGACAGAGGTGTCATAAGAAGAAATGGAAGAAGTTCTTTGACTCATTCACTCGCAGCCATTTTCACTGAAGCAACCCCTTTCGCTCCCGGCTGTTTTACTGGATTTCGACTGCTTTAGTAAGGCCCACAGAATATTGTGTTTTATTGCTATAAAAACATGGAACCTACCAAAAGAAAGATTGGAGTCACTTCTTTCATCAGGAAAAAAAGTATATTTGTATTTGTTTCCATTTCGCAGCAATTAGCAATAGAATGTAGCTAAGTTTCATCATTATTCACCAATCCGTTGAAACACTGGCCAAAAAAGATTGTTGCACCATGGCCCTGGCTGATCTCTTATACTCTGCTGCCACCTGCTGGTCGTTTTTTGGAATTACTACCATTGCTTTAACTGACCTCTTCAGGTCAGAAGCTGCATCAAAGCCTTCTGTATGTTCTAGCATAAAGAAACATAAAAAAACGTAGAAATATATTTCTGGATGTGAAGGACAAAGTATTAAAAAAAACGTATATATACGTTTTGGGGTTTGAATGAGTTAAGAGTCTACCTCTAAAAATGCTGATGAGTCGCGATGACCACAAAGCCTGCTCACCTCATGGCTACATTACTGCCGTCCACCACGACAGGCCGCAGGTTTTCCTGGTCACACAGAGGGTCTGGAGGGCACGGTGAGTCCAAACCCGGAGCTGCCGGCAAATCGGAGGAACTGTAAGAGGAACAAGAGGACGAGGATGTTGAAGTGGAGGCAGACGACCCGACTGGTTGCTCGCCATCTGAAGAGCCCCGTTTGACCAGCTCTCCCAGTATATCATTGATCAAAGTGCGCGGTCCCAGCTTGGAAAGTACCAGCCGCACCGTCTCCTCGGAATAGCCAAGTTTGAGCGCAAATCCCAGTTTGGCCTGATACTGCTCGTCGACCAATGCGGGTGCCAACTCAGATTTGGAGGCCTTTTCCTGAGACACGGGTGGTTGGAGGGCAGGGTCGTCTTGTGGGCCCTCTGATGAAAGTTCGACTGGCAGCTCGGGTGGTCCTTCCGTCCCCAAGTCCACACACTGGGTTCGACAGAGCGGCTGGTGGTTGCTCTTACTGTGAGTTGAGCTGCTCTCTCCTTTTGGGTTGAGGTCACCAGTAAGCGTGGGAGTGGGAGATGCCTGTGGCTCGCCCTCTTTGTCGGACCAGGCAACATCCTCTGCCACGGCTGCAAGGGGGGTGGTGCCGTTGCTGGTCTCCCCCTGCTCCTCCATGGCAGGAGGCCCGTCGGCGCTGCCAGCCTGCCGGTCAGCCCCCGCTACGTGGAGATACTCAAGCTCCAGGTCGAGGATGCGGTCAGCTCCTGCCTCCGCATGATTCTTCTGGCCCATGGAGCTGTCACGGACATCCGGTCGATTGCAGCCACCTCACAATCCTGGAGTCATCGATTCCTGAAAAGAATTGGTGATGTTGACAATTACTCGGCAGTGACCATTGGAAACCTGCAACTCATCGTTGACTCCAGTGCTCGAGTGTAACTAACTTTGAAGTCACTGTGGCATTCAGTGAAAAAAACATGGTCAGAATTTAATGAAAGAATGAATGTGCTAAACACTAACAGAAAGGCAATGATGTGATTGATGTCATTTTACCATTTTAGTTTGTACAAGCACTGAACAATCAATAGCACAGACACAATCACAACATAAGAGCAGCTGGCACACATCTGGAGAAGGCTTCAGAAAAATTATTGCTCTAGAGTGCTGATGATCTCAGGCTAGGGTACAGTTCATCTTTGAAAAGGACGTCAAACCTAAGCACACAGCATAGATATCAAAGTTGTAGCTTCAGGACAATTCTGTGAATATTCTTGCCCATTCAGAAGCCAGACTGTGAACATCTCTGGAGAAAATAGAGATCTCAAAAATGGCTGTGCACATAGACTCTCCAGCCAGCGTGATTGAGCTTGAAAAGTGCTAAAAAGAAGAATGGGCAAAATGCCAAGAGAAAGGTGTGCTCAGCAATATATTAAAAAAAGAATTGAGGCTTTCTGTCAAAGGTGCATAAAAAGATTAAAACTCAGAAAATTGTATTTATCCCCATGGGGGAAAGTACTGAACAAAGACTGTGAATGTGATTTAATAGTTTTAACAGTATAGGCGTTAGATGTATTTATTAACTTACAGTAATTTCTGGACTATAAGGCGCACCTGACAATAAGCCGCGCTAGCTAAATTTGGGGAATACTCAAGTTTGTTACACATACAAACCGCACCCAACTGTAGGCCGCAGGTGTTTTAATGTTACCGCACCAGGTTCCCGCTACTTTCTTTTCCATAATGAGGGTGCAAATCTCGTTTTGTCTCTCCTACTGTATTTGGGCTCACTTGGTTTGTTTTGCTCTGACTGACGCTCTTGTGCTTCCTTTATAAGGCGCCCCCTTGTGATCTGATGGATAAGCCGCACCTTTGTATTAGCCACAGGGTTGAATGCAAGTGAAAAAAGTAGTGGCTTATGGTCCAGAAATGACTGTCCTTGAAAGTTAGCTGTTTTTATAATAATGGGGTCCTGTGTGTAGAAGTTTTAGGGCAAAAATAATTTACTAAACTTTGAAATAAGGCTATATATATTTATTTTAATCATTATTCTTTGCAACACATAAAAATACCAATTAATACATTCCGATCACCCATGTTATTACTTCTTATACACAGTAAATGAGATCAGTTTTTTTTTCATGCATAGTGTATATGGTAAACATCTTTATTATGGGTAACGGATGGTGCAGTGGCACCTGACTACGGTGCAAGTGGCTTGGATTCAGTTCCCACTCAGTGATGGTGTAAATGTGAGTGCAAATGGTTGTCTGTCTCTATACATATGTGTCCTGCGAGTGACTGGCGACCAATTCAGGCTGTAGTCCGCCTTTTGTCCAAAGTCAGCTGGGATAGGCTCCAGCACGATGTGACGCTGGACATGAAGGGCAGTATTGAAAATGGATGGATGGACTGTATGTTCAGTTCCAGAATTACGGAGCTAGCTAGGAAGCTCACTAGCTAGGACCTAGAACTAAAGCCAAACTTTGGCAGGGTTTTTACTTTCTGGACTTGGATGTGCCACCTCTGCCAACTAATCTGTTAACTTCCACCACTGCCAATAGCGATCCAGATTGTTCTTGTCATCATCTTGACAAGGTTACTACCCTGCTTTATCCGGTCTCAAACACTCATGAAGCCTTGCCAGCCTGTTGGATCTCTACAGGAATCTTCCATCATGTTGTTGGCTGTCAAGCAGGCCTATGATCACCTGGCAGTCAAAGCTAGCTGTACCTCTGCTAATAAGGCACTGTAGAAGGAGTAAGGTGTCATCTTGTGTTACAGGAGTATGAAAATCAGCGGATAGTGTGAAAAGGAGCGTTTTCCAGTCAATAATTGTTACTCAGGTTACGAATCTACTTGTGAATGGTGACTTACCAATGGGGAGGAGTTTACTGCAGCGATAGGGACTCAAGTCATTGCAACTAGGATGCCAGCCAACTCGAGTCAGTGTTTTGATGACTTGACTTATACTTAGGAGATAAAAAAGTTTAAAACTTTGGTCAAAGATAACGGAAAGCAGGAATACATCAAAATGTATTCATCATTTGAAGACAAATTCTGCCCAGTTAATACAGTATCTGTAAATTCTAACTTAACTCTTTTACTGCAAAACGTTATCCAAAAAGACAACCCCTAGACTGCCAGCCGAATTCGAGCATTTTCGCTCATCTTTCGAGGCAAACAGAATATTGTGTTCTATGAGTATGTAAACAGGGTAAATACCATATGAAAGATTGGATTCCGTTCTCTCATTAGAAAGAAAAAAAAGTATGATTCTACCTTGTTCCGTTATTAAGTAATCACCATTTCAAAATAGGTAATTTGAGTAACATCAAGTTAAAATGGAAAACAATAAGAAAACAAGCTTTTTGTGAAAATATGCATTTTCTGGACAACAGACTTTGACACTAATATTTTTTGTTTAGTGACGCTCTGTGAATTAGATTTAATGTAACAAACACTTTGAATATTAACGACATCCTTGAAAACGTATTTCCTAAGATCCACCATGTCATGAAATTTGATCCATGGATACCACTGAAAAGAAAGAGCCGTATAGAGAGAGAATTTGGCCAACTTGGTTTCAAGCAGGGTAAACAAGATGGCGTCCATTTGTCATGTGACCAGCAGTTGACCAATCACAGCGATTGGTCAACTGCTGGTGGCTCTGTGAAAAGAGATACAATGCTGCCATCTTCTGGCAGGAAAAGAGTTTATATTTGTCAATTCTACTCAGTCAGTAGCTAACGTTAGCTTGATATGATATGATATGATAAGTGCAGGGTTTGCCATCGTTCAAGCATACGCTCATGTCCATTT
This sequence comes from Vanacampus margaritifer, assembly GCF_051991255.1. NCBI lineage: Eukaryota > Metazoa > Chordata > Actinopteri > Syngnathiformes > Syngnathidae > Vanacampus > Vanacampus margaritifer. The sequence goes on along the minus strand of NC_135432.1, from coordinate 36,486,140 downwards.
TCATAATGGATCATGACCATGATTTGATAAGGACAAATGTAAATATGCTTTATAATGGAAAGCTAACAATTGAGTAAATGAAGTAGTAATAGTGTAGGAGCAGATTATGTGTGTATATAGTGTTGTAGTTAACTATTTTCTGGGTAACTGATGACCAATTCTATTTAAAAGTAGGAGTTTTCATTTGGCTCGACGGGTGTTCCGACTGGAAGAGGAAACCGTTTTTGACTGCTGTAAACATAACAGGTAGCTGCCATGTGTGTGCTGAACTATTGAAAACATTTGTATGTTTAGTGACGACAAAGGGAAATGTGTACAAAATACTGTACATGGACCACGTGTTTGATCTGCAACACTGTCTCAGATTATCAGTCATCAACCATGGCAATCAAGCGTGTCAATTCCAACAATCCGGTACGGCATCACAGCGGCTTAAAGCTTTGGCCTAGACATCATAAATCACTGCCGTCAGGCCGAAACCTTGTCCCTTATCAGGAGACCCCAAAAACAGCATCTTTGTTCAACCATTAACACTGCATCATCAAAGTGAGCAAGCCATTTTCAACCCTTTAGAAAGGTCAATAATGTGTAAAAAATAACACCCACACGTGGACTGACCAACAGAATAGATTTTTGCAAAAATACGAAATTTACCAAACTGTGACTTTTTTTGGCCTGGCGTCAGTAAAATGTTTTTTTAAAACGAGGAAAATTTCAGTTAATAACTATGTGGAATAAATATGGTTTCATAATCAAATTAATAAAAGTTAAAACAGCAAACGGCATATTTAGGATGGTCAAGTGTACACAATCAGGAAGGAATTCAAGACTGCATTTTACATTAAACAATACATGCTAGTTCTCATGTTTTATTATGTCAGGTTACCATGGCAACAACTAACAGAATTCTCCTTAACAAATGTGTCTGACTTGTCAGCCACATGTCACAATAATAATGAAAAAAATATTGAGTTAAAAAAAAGTTGAAGAATAGGCATTTGGCCCAAAACAATAGCAAATGCACACCTCTGAGCCTCTATTTGTCCTGATGCCGCGCATCATATTAAACAACCCAGTGGGAACTGGGAACACCAAGCACACATTGGGACAGAAAGAAGCCACCCCACTCGCACATTCAACTTTTGGTATAAGCTTCTTTTCACTGGGATGGTTTGCATGCAAGTGTGTGGTGGACCCATTGGTTGAAACACAATTGAAACTCAGCAGGTGACGGATGGGGGTAAAAAAGACAGTAAGTTAAGGGTGGAAAAAATGATATTCATGCACATGGAAATCGCTACACACTGGAGGCAAATAGAAAAAAAATAAGAGAGAGAGAAAGAGAGAGAGTGTGTCCCTGAAAAGGTAATGTGGATTAAACAGAGGAACAAGCTGGGAGGGGATTAGGAGAGGGGCCATGGGCTGCTTTTCATAAAAAAGGATGGCTACCTAGCAACATGACCAAGCCACTGTTGCTACGCTGCCTACAGCTGTTTCAAGCCCCCCGCCGGCGCCCATACACACAAAGCTCGCTCAAACCGCCCAGACAGGGGCGTGTGTTCAGACGGTGCGAGGGGATGAAGGGAGGGGCTCTCAATGTGTCTTTAGTCAAACACCATCACAACACACGAGACAGCAACAGTTCATTATTAATTACACCAGCACAAGCTCATGAGGATCAAACAAGAACAATAATCTGTTTTAATTTACACTCAGAGGTATACAATATTACTGTACTGTGATTGGACTTCAGCTTAACTATCTTCATTTTTTTCTTCGTAATTAAACTTTTACATAACAATCTCTCTGTGGATGTGTACTTGATGAAAGTATGTCACAGTTTAGCATCCAATACATACTGAAGTCGGTGGTGGGGGTGGATGGGGCCATTTATCCCTCCTGTTATTGTTTTAGGTTTTGACATTTAAAACACTAGAAATAAAATTAAGTCTAAAAAAAAAAAACTATAAAATGTCAATATAGTATCCACTTTTTTTGTTTATTGTTGGTACATCAAAGAAACAAATCAAACAGAAGTGTTAAGCATGGTACAATAATTATAATTGATTGCATCTACAAAATAATTTTAAGTAAATCTAAGTAAAATTTAAGTCTAAAATGCATATAATTTTGAGCTGCTGAATTTCCACTCCAACCTCAAGTTGTCTCAACAGAACAACACTGACTAGCATTGCGTGGTTGCATCTTTCAAACTCGAGCGAGCCCCCGCCCATCCGGCGCAGTTAATACAGTATGTGACACATACCGCTTGGCACTTTGGAGCTCTGAGGGTGGCGGTTGAGATTGTGAGGGTTGGGGAGGGGCCGGCGGACTGACTGGGATTTGTCTGGCACAGCCCACCACAGTGCGGTAACCCAGATATGGGGCTACTAGAGGACGCTGGACTTTCCCAACTGACACTAATCTCTGCATCCAAATGAATGAGTGCGCGCACACTTTCAAGTGAAGCTCACTTTGGGCAAGTGCATTGGCACAAAGTAAACACACACACACAACCTTTTACATCCAGGCTATATTCACACTGCATGCTTCAAGTGACACAATTTATATTTTTTGCTCTTAAAATAGCACTAAGGAACTTTGCAATCTTAATAAAACATTTTCATAACTCTTCTGATGAGACATCGACTTAAAACTAGTTGAATGGCACCTTTGACCTGGGCTGAGAAAGTCTGTATCATTTTTACAGGCACTAAGCAACTGTGAGGAAAATAGTAGGAACACTGCCACACAAAAAACTACAAATGTGCTGACTGCTTTATTGGCATACGTCAAAAGCTAGCCCGGATGAAAGGACAGTCAATGTTGGCCCGCAATGCGCTTGTCCTTCAGATATAACAATACCGCTTTTGTCCATACGGCACCACCATAATCAACGCAAAGTGAAAATTCCTTAGTGTTGCTTTAAGTGCAATTGGATCATGTGTCATGCCAACGTAAAGAAAAACACACACATGGAATCATATCAGGTGTTATCCAAATGTGGAGAAAAATCTGCCACTTATTGGATATCCGCTAATGCGAGTGCACCATAAATGCACAGATCGGAAATACCTAATGCTCGCTTGAAGTCATCAGAATGCACAGATTCTTCTGTCTGTGTGCCTTATACCAAAAAAACACAAACGCATAGAAAGCATAGCTTCATATTAGGGCTGTGCAATTAATCGAAATTCTATTTCAATTATTACACTCGACAATTACAAAATCAGCATAATTAAATAAAGATTATTAATACAAATTTTGAGTTGTTTGAATTTACACATTTGCACCTTAAAAAAAAAATGTTTTTAATCATCCCAAAGGAACTTGCATATTTATAGTGTTTCAAATAATTGTATTTGTGTTAATAATTTTTATGTTTAAACAGTTTCTTTGATGATGATCGTCTTAATCGTGACTTCAATGATTACCAAGATAATCATGATTAATATTTTCTTCATAATCAAACAGCCCTACTTCATATAGCTTATACTGTACAGCTTTCACAGTTTTACAAGTTTGTTTTTGTTTTTTTAAAGGGAATAGGCATTAAATTGGTCCTGCAGTGTAAATCCCTCCTTAATCAACATAACCTAACCCACCACTCACACCTCAAGTGTCGTACTGTGGGCAACTTTGCTCGATTCAAAGCAGCATTAAGAAGATCACATTAGCTCCAATATCACTCTCCTCACACAGGAAGGCCTGCATGCATCATCTGATTACAAGCACATACTCACTTACAGGATCATCAGTAGTACATCAGCAAACAATGAGGAAAAAAGACCATCCAAGTTTCCACATGTTTAGATTCTCAAATAGAGTCAAGAAGAACTCCGAACGTTGCAGATCTGCATTCCCCCTCCAGAAGCGCTTTGGACAGTGAGAAGCAGAACAGATGGAGGAACAATGTCAGCCATTCCCTTGTTGCAAGCGCCTGCATCTCCACCAATCACAGGGAGGCTGTGTCACAATGAGGCGCGGAGACAACGGCGGGAGGAGTCGGAGGCCCGCGACACCCGCGTTCCCCAAGGCACGCGCAGGCAAACACACACACACACAAACATCTGAATGAGTGTCCCCTGTGTGGTCGATGAATCAACGAAAGGCGGGCGGACGCACAATAGAAGCGCACAATGGGAGGCCGGCGAGGGCAGCTGTAGGGTGAGGGATGGGGCTATTACGACCCGGGGCAGCAGTGGGGAACACCTGGCTACAGAGCGCCACCGTTTCTGTCCTCTTTGTTTGGGCCTGGAAGAAGGGTAGGGGTGGGTTGGGGGTCAAGCAGAAACAAACAGAGCAGACGAGGGTGGCCTTTAAAGAGAACGCAGGGGTAAGAAAAGAGGCGTGTGGCTCAGCTGAAAGGGAGAAAGGATGAGTGTGTGTGTGCTGGGTGACATCACAAAGTTTGATGGCGGCACACTTCAGGAAGATAATTCGGAAGAAGATATCATCTGCTTTTTTGCTCGCTGATTAACAAGATTATTTAAAGAGGACATTTTATGAAGAAATGACTTTTTAATCGTTTGTATGCAATCAAATAAATACACTATGCGCACAATGAGTATTTTGATCATATTATCAACTTTATAAATATGTTCAAACTCCAAGCACTATAAACTTATTGGATTTAAGGAGATCAACACCCGACATCAAGTTGTCCAGAATTATTAAGTAGCTTCTTTACCCCAGGCAAAATGGGTCAAAAAAGAGATTTAACTGAATTGGAATTGTCCAAAAAATTTCAAAAGTCTGTCAGAGGGTTATAGCATTGCAATTGCTAAGAAATTGGGTGTAATCACAGGTAAGTAAATAGCTATAGCTAAGTTTCATCATTCATCAAACCTGTTTAGAACGCTATCAAAACGAGCTTGCTGCAACATGGCCCTGGTTGATCTCTTATTCTATGCTGCCACCTGCTGGCCGTTTTTGTAATAACTACCATTGCTTCAAGCATTCTCTTCAGTTCAGAGGCTGCATCAAAGCCTTCTGTATGCACTAGCATTAAAAACAAAAACGCATACGTACGTCTTTGGGAGCATGGTAATATTTAAAATAGAACGTATTTATATGTTTTGGGAGCAAATGTGTTAAGTAGCTTCTTTAGCTCAGGCAGAATGGATCAAAAATAGATTAAACTGAATTGGAATTTTCAATAGTCTGTCAGAGGGCTGTAGCATTGAAAATAGGGATGCACCGAAATGAAAATATTTGGCCGAAACCGAAAACCGAAAATTTTAAATGCTTGGCCAAAACCCGAAAACCAAAACACAGAAAAGAAATTATGCCAATTTGTACTATCATTGCATTTATTATAATTAATTAAAAATATAATATTATTATAAAATATTTATTTAGCACTGGAATTTTAACAAAGCACAATATAAATTGAGATGTGCCCACAGCGCAGACATGTTGGCTAATGGTACATTAAACACCAAACGAGGGTTGAGCATTTTCTGGCGGTGCAATTGCACTTTATAGTCAATGTAGTTCGCACAGGCGGGCACGGATGCGTGCGGCGGGACATGGTGTGGCGCACTTAAAATCCGCACATTCACATATTCACCAACGTTTAAAAATTAATACATTTCTTCGCAACAGCCAATCGGTTTCGGGAACCGACTGCAAAGCCACACACACCGTTCTGTACAAACTTTCGGTGGCCGAATATTCGGTGCATCACTAATTGAAATTGCTAAGAAATTGGGCGCAATCACAGATTAATTAAACGTTTTGTTGCAAATAATCAACAAGGCCACCTTTGAGCCGGACATGTGAAATTGTTTGTGTGTGTATTGGAATATTATTTGACCAGCTAATGAGCATTAAATTAAAACTATTAACTCATTCACTCCTAGCCATTTTCACTGAAGCAACTACCCCCTTCGCTCTCGGCTGTTTTACTGGATTTTGACTGATTTTGCAAGGTCCACAGAAAATTCTGTTCTGTTGCTATAAAAACATGGACCTACCAAAAGAAAGATTAGAGTCTCTTATTTCATCAGGAAAAAAAGTATGTTTGTATCTGTTTCCGTTTTGCCGCAATTAGCATTAGAATATAGCTAAGTTTCATCGTTATTCACAAACCTGTTGAGAAAACTGTCAAAAAGAGCTTGTTGCAAAATGGCCCTGGCTGATCTCTTATACTCTGCTGCCACCTGATTGGCCTTTTTTTTTGTAATAACTACCATTGCTTTGAGCGACCTCGTCATGTCAGAATATGTATCAAAGCCTTCTGTATGCTCTAGCATAAAAAATTATAGTAAAAAAAAAACAACTTAGAAATACATTTTTGGTTTTGAATGAGCTAAGCAGTCCATCAATAAAGTCCAGCTAGGCAGTTTATCAGCCTTTGTCTTGGTTACTTCGTCATAGCAGCATACGAAGAGGGTTTGGCCATTTGGACGCCAGATACACAAAAGGTTAGCTTAGCACTAGCTAACTGCTAGCACTATCTAACTGTTACTTAGCACTAGCTAACTGTTACGACACAATACAGATGCATTTACTGGAGCAAAGCTAGAAAAACACCCTGACTTCTATTGTTCTGATAGCCAGGGTACAACGAGGGATATTGGAAGTTGAAGTAAGCTATTTTAAATGAAAAAGGAAAACCTTTATGTAGGATGACGCTGCTGCATCAACGCACTTGTGTACATTCCGGTTCAATGCATACTAGATATGTCTTCAAATAAGTGAATGAATGTGGTTTGAAAGCACCATATGGTGCCGATAAAACGCTACATCTGGGGTCAACCACTTAGTTAGCATTAGCACAAAAAAAACGACTTCTGATTCTGTTAAGTCAAGTCAAGTTTATTTATATAGCTCCCTTAATCACACATGAGTCTCAAAAGGCTTCACATGCCCACAGTTGACAAATTGTTCTTGATTTCAGTAACATCTGCCAGACAGTAGAAGTTCAAACAGGTAATGTCCGGAGTGGGAGGTGTCTCTGATTACTTTTTTGCACCTTACTGAGGCAAGGAGAGCTATGCAGTTCGTCGAGGAAATGCAGAGGGCAACTGGTGATTTTCCAACATCCCTTTGAAAGCCTTCCTGTCTGCTATTGTGGCTAACAATCCAACACACATGCAGTAAATCAAGATGCTTTCTATGTAGCACCAATAGAAGGCCACCAGCAGTTTTTGTGGCAGATTGCCACAGCTGAGGACCCTCAAGCAGCGATTTTTCGGGAAACGTACAAGTGATTGAAGCATATGTGGTATTCACGTGAACACAAACATTTTGTGTGAGAATGGGAATGGGAATATTCTCGAAATGCCTACAAAAATCTGTAGACATAAGGTTGCATACAAACAAGCCTCGACCAATGAAAACATCAGCTTAATTTAGACAGGTGACATCATTCAACTTGTCACTTAATGTCTGCAGTGGGAACAAGCTCGACAGTTGATCAGGATCACGCACACATTGCCCGCATCAGCTGACCAACTGCACACCTTCTGTCTTAAAGCACAGGGGTATGTATGTGTGTGTGTGGCGCAATATCACCATGTATTTATTACTTTACTATTATTGCTATAATTTGTTTATATTTATCCCCAAAATATGGAGGAAACGTTATTGCATACAATTCATTTTCACTTAGATGAATCACTTGTGGTATGCATCTCTCCACAAAAGAAGATTTGATTCTCGTTACAAAGTGTATGATACGATTCAGTTCGGTTTGATTCGTGGGATTCCGATTTGATTCAATATGGTGCAGCTGTAGCTTTTGTCATATTTATTAATATGCAACAACATGCAAAATCTCTCCAAAGGCCAAACCCCAAAATTAATTTATTCCCTTTTGGAAAGAGGCAGTAACATAACAAAATGTGCAAAAAGCTCAGATTCATTTATTTTTAAATCTGTTTTTTATTTAATCCCCTTACAAAAAAAGAACAAGCAAATGATGACGACTAGGGCTAGGAATCTTTGACTGTCTCACGATTCGATTCCGATATTTGGGTCTGCAAGTCGATTGAGAATCGATTATTGATTCAGAACAATTTTAGATTAAAAATTATTTGATTGACAATGATTTCTGCTTCAATTTATAGATATGCAAAGAATTGTCATGATCTACTCCAGTCTGACTCACTAATGCTAATTAGCGCGCTACTCGTGGCACTTTTATCACTCAAAAGAACGACTATTCATACAAAACGCTTCAGGAATGTATACAGAGAAGCATCTTAACATCCTACACTGCAAAAAAAAAAACTTTTATTGGAATAACTTGATCATGACTTTTTGCTTCTATGTGGCTACACCTTGTGTATCAGAACGAGCGGAACTACACTGCCCCTAAGTGGCCAAATCGTGTACAACATGAACAGTGCTCCCAATAAAGGCACACACAAACAGGGGCAAGACTATAAAATAATTGAAACAAAATCGATTTTGGGACATTTAAAATCAATTCTGAATTCATACTAAATGAGAATCGCTATTCTTATGAGAATCAATTTTTTGGCACGCCATTAATAACGATAATCATTAAAATAGGGGGGGGGGGGGGACTGCCCTTCAAACACAACCCTAGTAAGGTGCTGCTCTAAACAAAATGAACTTTTGTCCCAGAAAAAGTCAACAAAATCCTTATAAACAACAGCACTCCACAGGTACATGCCAGGTAGGTTGCCTAGTCGACATTAATCGGCTGTGAGAAGTTTATTTGATGCTGCTAACATCCGGATGCTCTTGTTGTTAAGTAGTCAGGTAAAAAGTGATACACTGCGACTTGGCGAATAAAACACACAGACGGTACAAGTAGTAAACAGAACCCCGGTGAAGCGAGTAATTCATATGTATTGACAGATTGATTGTATGTAGTTTATCACAACAGCTGCAACCTACAACCTTCAAATGAATCAGTATGTGGAAAATGACTGCTGTTGCAACATATAAATAGGCAGCACGTCTGTGAAAATCAATGGCAGTCTTTCATAAGGGCAATAAGGGCAGCCACGCATGGTGTCATTCTACAAGGGGGCAGCACGGGGGCACCCATTCTTATCTGAAGGCATCGTTAAATCATGACAGATAAATTGCACCCTACCGGACAAGACTCAAAGCGGCGCCTTTTTGCCGTTTGTTTTCCTAAGGAGCTTGTCATATCTATTGACCTACTTATGTTGTTCACTGGAACAAGTTCTCATCATGTGATAGAAGTTCACGTCTCTTGAACATTTTTTTTTTTTTGTATAGTATACACTTTTTTTTGTCAAGCCCTTATCCATGGCATCCTATCATACCAGAAGTGGGGCCAGCGAGCCAGGTTTGAATAAACTTTAAAACATTTTCAAACTTTTTTAAGATTTACTTACAATAATTTTCTATACAAGGCATTTTTAGGCCGCAAAAAAAGTACAAAACAATTTTGTATTGTATTAACAATTGTGAACATCCGGGCATTTCTGCAATGCTATGCAATGTAAATGCTTTCTTTACATAGTGAAAACAAACGGCGTTTTGTATTGCTTTTGCCTTTGACAATCATACAAATCAGATTGTTTTAGTAGTCAAATGACATTTGATCACATTTTGAAATCAAAATAATTCTCACAAATCAAATTACAAGGATCCAAGGTAGAGTGCTTTTCAATGGACAGAGAGGTTGACTTCACCGACTAAGACTTTGCCTGCTATAGTTGGAATTGTCAACCACTACTTTCTGAACTCAGTACAACTCCTTCATTTCCTGTCTTTCATGATTGGACAAACTGATTAATCCTGATGCGCCTGTCCTGAGTAACCACAACGACAATGGCCAGACACACCTGGATTAAATTAGTTTGTCCAATCATGAAAGACAGGAAATGAAGGTGTGGTATTGAGTTCAGGAAGTAGTGGATTTGTGCAAAAAGCCCATTGGGTGTTTTTAAGGCACAAAGTACTTCAATTTAACAGAAAATCGGCACAAACGGATGACCTCTCACCCACATTTAGTTTGTTAAATTGAGAGCACTGCACTGTGTCATTCATGATGTCAATATTCTTCATGCATTAATTGCTTCTCAAACTACACTAAGTGCAATTTCTGGAGAAATTGCGTGGTAATGCTAATAGCTGAATGCTAAGATTTGAATGCATGTGGAATGCTGATGAAGTACATTGAGAGATAAATTATGAAATGATGATGGTTACTGGACAATGCACTTTACCAACTGTACCACCGAGCAATACAGTATCAGACACCTGGTAATAATGATAAGTTATATGTATGGAAGTGGGCGTGGAAAGTGATACTTAGAAAAAGTTCGATGTCTGTCCCATTGAAAATGCATTGGGAAAAGTTTATATTTAATATTACATAGTGCGAAAATTGTAAGTAATGTGAAATCAGACGATATATACCCCGGATGTGTGAAGTAAATAAGTTGAAATTTGAACAATGTAAATCGGAAGTATTATGGAAGGTGTTACGCGGCAAAAAAGTGTGGGGAATAAAAATCACAATAACATAAATGGGAATGCTTCAGCATTCCCACAACATCAAACAAAGACGGCAATTAATTTGGTCCAGTCCGTACTAATGCGACGTGATGCTAGGTGGCAATCGGTGTCATCCATAGACTGATATAATTAATTACTCACCGTTGGGAGAAGTGAAACCACCGGCAGTCATCTTACGTTGCCACTCACTAAGCCCGCCAAACTTGAATACATTGATTAATCCACAGCGGCTTCATGTTATTTTCTATCTCTACGTTGAAAATACCACCGTGTATGGCATACGGTTACACCAATAAGTCTGGGAGATGCGCTACATGCACATTTCATCCATAAGGATGCAATTATAAATGTTCTCTCATAAAGTATATCTGAGTGCTGCTCTTCATCTGTATCATGTTGTCAGAACCAAGAACAATGAAATAAAAGCTTGTTTTTTTTGACAGCGTTTGAACATAGCTTGGACTGTTTTTACTCCTTGTCTGACACTGCAAACCTGAACTAATTCCAAACAACTGACAAAACTGTGCTGCTTAGTTTGGATGGATGGATGGACGGCCAAAGTAATATGTTTCTCAATTATTATACTTACACTTTTCTCATTGCTGCCATGCTACCTAATTAAAAGTACATTTTCTACTATATCACGTACACTTTGACTCTGTGTTCGTGCGTGCGTGCGTGCGTGCAGATAGAAAGATAGATAGAAAGTGGGATGAAAATACACCCCGCGAGGGATGGCGAGACAGCTGCAGATACTCCCTCTGTACTGTACTCCCAAATTGCTCCGACATTCCGGGAAACCAACAAGCTGACAGATGCTGCTAAGCATCCGACAGCACAGGGTCACGATCACAAATAACACACAAAGTGTCTTGAAAGACATTTTGAACGCTTTTCAGCAGCGCTGCAAGATCAGCCTGTTGAGGAGCACAAGTGGTGTTTGTTGGGAGCGCGCAGTTTGCTTGCACGGTCAGTGCAACGGAGACCGTCACGACCTCCCTGTCTGCAGCTTTCCCACACGACGGACTGACACCGCTTTAGCATGCTAGGCTAAAGCTACAAAAGCCTACTACTTACCCGGTAGGTGGCCGTCGTACAGTCCTTCGACAATCGCCTCCATATCAAACCAATAAAATGTTATTGTCACATTGTGGCGACGCACAAAACATCCGGCTGGCTTTGGAGCGTGACGCAGCCTTAGTGAATCAAGTTAACAATAGTAACCACGGCACTCGGATTCAAGGTGTATTTCAAAATAAAGCACATGACTTGTCGCTCGATGGATTTGACGACTGTGTTTAAGTAATAAACATTAACCGAGTTATGTGGTGTTTTTATCATGCACTTGATCATGGGCGGTTAATGCTCTTTTGGAAACGTTAACACCATTTTATGATTAGTTTTTCTTTCCCGAACTGGAAACGACGCTTGAATAAACAGAGTGAGCTTTGAAACCCTATAGGATGTAAGCCGTATGTAACGCACAGCGCCCCACTTACTCCACCAAAATAAAGGGAACATTTTAACAATAACAACACATCCTAAATCTCTGGATGGATGACATATCAAAGTTTAAAAAATCTTTCACACTCCGGCCCTCGAGGACCGAGTTTGCCCACCACTGCTATAAAGTCTAAATGTTACGTATAGGATCGTATGCCGAGAAACGTTTCTTGGGAGTGGTAATAAACCGGCCTCGCGGTTCAAGGTGGCCACGAGAGGTCCCCATTGTAAACGTTATCGGAAGGTGTACGAAACAGGCGCGCGTGCACACGGTCTCACTCTCAGAAGCATTATTTATTTTTATTATTATAAATCTTGCAGTACATGCTTGCCATATGAAATGTGCTCAACTCAAATTGACACTGAATTCATGACAGAGGATGACAATTGACAACAATGTAAATTTCCGTTTATTCAATGGAAAGGACCTTTGGGAGCCGACAGTTATTCCCAGAGTATACACAAAGGACATAAATTAAAGAGGAAAATTAAAGAGATGTGGAGAAAAAAATGAATCTACGCTGCCCAGAGGCACACTGAGTAGGATGCAGAAGAATCAGTGAAGTCTAGATTTGTCATTTATTATGTGAGCAGTTTCTTTTATCCTGTACATGAAATTTTAAACGATAGTACAAAAAGGAATAGAAAATACAAAAACAGTACAACTGCCCTCAAATTATCCATAAATATTCATATTGATGCACATTGGTTTGACAAAGACTTATGTAAACATTTTCCACATAATGTGTGCATTACCATAAAAAATAAATAAAAAAACAGCAGTCTAAAACTAAGCCCGGGTTAAAAAGATGCCACTTTTTTTTGCCATCATTGTGGAGTTTCTTTGCAACACTGCTGCTGGGAGAGGTGGGAAGTGATGTCATCTTTTTCATACACACAAACCGCTGCAAAATGTGATGCTAGGTGATAAATGACAGCAACCTTGTCATGTCTCATAAGACAAAAGAGAGAGAAGGGGGGGGGGGGGGGCGTTATGGAAAAACACTGAAGCTAAAAAAAAATTCAAAACAAGGTCCATTTATGTCTCCGGTCACTGGTCCTGACTAAAGCCTTCCTTTAACTTTTTTTTGCTTCATAGAACCAGCAAAGTATTTTCAGCAGTTATATTTGAGTCGTTACTTAAGGCAACCGGAGCTCATATGAGCTACAGCGGCACTGTGGCGCTCACATCCTGTCACATGTCATGCACACAAGCTTTGTTCTTTTACAGTCACTTGTAAATCAACTGCTGACTTCGTAAATCTAATTCACAGTTTACTCCTTAGCCCGCCCACCCACAACAACCCACCAATTGCTTAATTAGAATTTGGCCCTCTTAGTTGCCATGGTGGATCGCCCTCTATTCACGTGCAGCAATCAAATAAAAAATATACAGTGTTTGAGAAGTCTGAGCTATTGAGACCAATGCAACTTGCTTGGCGGCATGCTTTGGGTCTGTTGGGGCTGATAATCCTGTACCCTGTTGTTATCACCAAGGTCCTTCAAAGTATATTAAAGGCATACACGTGTTTATTGAGCCACTGAGTGGAAGTTGGAGGAGCTTGTGCCACCTGAACTAAAAACGGCAACAAACAGTGTGTGCGCGCACGTGTGTACGCTTACTCCTCAGTCGTGCGTCCTGCACTGAGCTTGCGCACACAAGTTGAGAGACTGTTGGAAGGACTGAAAGATGTAGACATTCCACAAAGGTTAAGGGTCGGAGACTGGAGGAATTTTCGGTGGGAATATAGTTTAGCTAGCGCGCACACACACACACACACACACACACACACACACACACACACACACACACACACACACACACACACACACACACACACACACACACACACACACACACACACACCACTGGCTATTCATGACGACAGATGTGTAAAAAGAGAGCACGCATCTTCATCGTCACAGTAGTCATCTGTTGGTCGCCGCGTAGCTGTACTGGCATCTCCGCTACCAGCTCATGAGGGAAGTGCGTCCCAGGGTCATGAAGTACACCTGGCTGGCACCTCCAGCACGAACGGAGGCAAAGAAGACCTGCAAAGACAAAGGCCACAATATGGATTTTTCTGTTGAGTCATGCAGAGATCTCAGCCAACGCAGGACGAACCTTGTCATTCCTCTCACACAGGAACTTGAGTCTCTGGGCTCGCTTGTGCATAAAGACGCCATCCAGGTGGCCGGTCTCCACTGAGCGGATCTCGATGGCCTTTTCACCCCAGCCCATGATCTGGTTCGACCTAATGTAGGCTGCACACGGGAAGACACAGTCAAATCAGCAATGTGTCACTCACGTCTCTTGCACACTTGAGGCCAAGAGCCCTCTTTTATTTCAATTTCAAGTGGCACCTGCACAGAGGTACAAATTAAATAAATAATTCCACAAGTGTCAGCACTGGGCGGTGACAATCCGGAAGCCTAAATTAATGTATGAATATTACAAACAATGAACATTACATCTTGTTTAGTGGGTCTGGGTTGACTTTTCCACCCAATTTAAGTAAATGAGGGTAAAGAGGTAGATAGATCTTCAATCGGAATGAAAAAAAGTCGGCATGGAAACCCGAAAATGTCTGCCAATGATGCACGGGCATATATATGATGGAATCACAAAGCCGCCTACCAGTACTTACCGTAGCGAGAAGTGAAGCCACCCACCAGCGGCCATCTTACGTGGCCAATCGCTAAGCTTGCCTAACTTGGAAACATTGATTACTCTGCAGCCACATTATTTTCTGTCTCTGTTCTTTGAGTCCATCATATACAGTCCTATCACGTATATCTGAATTGTGCCAAACAATTGCAACTTACAAAGTAAATCCAGCCTCAGTCATTTGAACCCACTTACCCACTGAAGTGGGCATTTCCCCCCACTGCAGCACCACATCCTTGGTGATGCGCCCGTACGTGTTCACGTAGACACCCTCGTCCTCATAGCAGACAAGCAGCTCGATCCCATCGGTGTTGGGCAGGATGATAATAGCGTGGCACTGAATGCTGGTCTGGATCTGAAGGCAATTGAGGAAGCGTTTAGGGAGTGGAAGTCAAAACAGTGGAGCGGATGCTGAGCCGGGCATTTACGTGAGTGGGTAGGTAGATGTCATAGACTGCGCCTGAGTCCACATCCACAGCATGGAAGCCTGAGCAGGAGCCATAGATGACCTTTAACCTCTGACCTTCCTCTACGGTCAGGTCCACCAGCAGAGGCTTGTGCACCAAATCACCGAATGACTGAAAGCGAGTATGGGTTACTCAGGTATCCAATAGAGGAGGAAAGCAAACATCTGATTGGCTCAGCCTGCTCACCTTGAAGGCCATGAACTTGTGGTACGGTTTTGGCGCCCAAGCGTAAACCTCCACGGAGTTCTTTAAGGCCAGCACCAAGAATTTAATCCTCTCGTATTTAACTAGAACACATAGTCATAAGTCATTAGTCATGTGAATTGCCTAATACCTGCCGATTCGATTCGTATCACGATTCATAGGTCATTATTGCAATTTTTTAAATGTTGAAAATACTAATCCGTAAACTTGTACATGTACACTGTAAGATTTGTACGAAAATGTATTTATCTATCTGAAACTTTAGGCTTATAACTGTGAGCCACTTTATTTAACAAACTATCTGTTGCAATCTGTTTCATGTTTGAACAGCATTGAAATAAATTAAGGCTTAATGTTCCATTAATATAACATTCTTCCTTGCTTAACCCTAACCCTAAGTAAGACGTTTTGTTTAATATTCCCATAAAAAATTGATGTTTAAAAATCGATTCGGCCGCATATCGAATCGATTCGAGAATTGCGCACTGTAATATTGCGATATATTGCCAAATCGATTTTTTTAAACACCCCTAACAGTCATTGATTACAACCAGAAGATTTCTCTTAGCCGGTCTCACTAATCTTTGCTGACTCGGCCCACGTACCAACTTTGTAGTGAACGCAGCCTTCCAGGTCGCCCACGTTAACCCAACCTTGCTTCTTCTCCACCTCCGGGTCATTATGCAGAATCTTGTTCCTCAGCCACGACAGGTAATAAACTCGCAGTTTGTTCTTTTTTCCTGAGAGTAGAAGACACATTCCTCCAGTTAACCATTCGTCAATCCTTCATTAACAACATACAGTAGTTCACTCCAGGTACCTGAAATGGTAACCAGAACGTTGAGACCCTCAAGGACATCCATCTGCTGGATACGCCGCCGATTGATCAGCGGGTAAACCTTCCCCTGACCGCTGCGGTCCAGCAGCATCAGACCGCTCTCGGTTCCCACCAGCAAGTTGACCCCTGCAGTCACGAAGGTGGTTTAGCGGCTGTCGCCTGGAAGGGAGCGATGCCATCACAGTACAAACTCTTACCCCAAAGGGCCGCACACAGGATCTCAGAGTTGAACCTCTTTTTGTATTTGCGGATCTCTGGTGTGTCACTTGGCGGCCGTGTGTTGACAGGGTTGACATTGACCACCGAGCCTTTGCGGGACGGGTCAGACCTCAGCGGGTCTGCTAGACGTGCATCCTGCCCAAATCCAGCTGCAGGCAGATGGTGAAAGACATTCTGTTCAAGCTATTCAATTGCAAACAGAAGAGCGTACCCTGCACTTGATAGCTTCCTTGTATACTCGGCGGCAAGACCTTTGACCTACCCATGTTGTTGAGCGAACTACCACTTGATGGGGAAATCTGGAGCAGGCGAGGGTCAATAAAGGGAGTGAAGGAGGATGACGACTTGTGTTTGGACATGGAATTACTTTCCGATTGGCTCTGTCCGAGACAGCAAAAAAAAAAAAAAGGAGTTAACAGACAGAGCACATAGCATTTCTTAATCTGTTGTAGCAACAGTCGAACCTCAATTTGGTAGACTCATTGGAGGAAGGCGTCTTTCATTATAGCCAATTGTGCGTTAACATTGAAGTACTTTTGTCCGTGGCCTAAAGACACCCAATAGTCTACAGAATTACTGCTTGGTCTTTTTTTTGTGTGCTCAGTAGCGTATAAAATTGTTAATAAATATATATATATATATTCTTAAAAGCGTGAAAAGTTAAATTAATCCAAAACTACCTTTTTGGTGCTATGGCATGCAACTAGTCGCGTTCATGAGCCACAATGTTAGTGCTTCCTTTTTTCCCCATCTCTGTTATGATTTGATGCCATATAGGCCGGGAGCAAGGTCCACCCCTCAGGATGTTTTTTGTTACCTTTTATTGACTATGATTTTCTGTTATCTCATACCTTCGGCCATCACAAGTTGATAGGGACCACTGCTAACTCTGGGCTGTTTGGTCACAGGGGCCAAAAAAACACCCCATCTTCTGGCGAAATTGTAATTGCAAATGTCAATGTACAGCAACTGCATAAATGGTCAGAAAACTTGGAACTAGCAGGAACATAATCATGGGCTTCCTGTATTCCAATTTTTAGTCAGCATTATGAAGACTAAAAAAAAAATACACACCCGGCTGGTCCGGGTCAATGTTTTGGAGAGATTTAAAGCAAGAGAAGGATACAAAACAATTTCAAAAGCTTTGAACATCACAGAGTACTGTTCAATCAATCATCCATAAGTGGATAGAGTACCAAACAATCACAAATCTACCAAAACAAGGCCGTCCCTCCGAAGTTTCCGACCGAAGAAGGAGGGCACTCATCAGCGAAGATCCCAAGAGGCCTTTAGGATCACTCTAAATGAGGGGTGGGCAAACTCGGTTCTCGAGCAGGTTTTGGATGTTTTTCTTCAACACAGCTGATATATGATCACCTCATCAGCAAGCTCAGTAAGCCTGATAACTTTCCTGTTGATTGGAATCAGCTTGTGTTGGAAGTCACGTCTGCAATTTGCCAGTAGCCATGTAGGAGACAGCGCTGACAAGTGTAAGAAGTTGCTTTGGTCAAATGATACCAAAATTGAACTTTTTGGCCTACATTTCAAACGCTGTTTGGTGTAAGAACAACACTGCTCATCAGTCTCAACACACCATCCCCACTGTCAAACCTAGTGGTGGGAGGATCATGCTCTGGGGGGTGTTTCTCTTCTGCATGGACAGGGAAGATAGTGCAAGTAGAAGGGATGAAAAGAAGAGAAACTATTGGGGTCTGCAATAGTCCAGAGATTGGGACAAAGGCTCACCTTGCAGCAAGACAATGACCCAAAGCATATAGCTAAAGCAACAATGGAATGGTGATTAAAAAAAAAAAAAAAAGCATCCATGTGCTAGAGTGGCCGAGTCAAAGTCCTGATCTAAATCCAATAGAAAATCTGTGGAGAGATCTTAATATTGCGGCTCACACTCTACATCTAACCTATCTGAGGTGGAGATGTTTTGCAAGGAGGAATGGGCAAACATTTTAGCCTCCCAATATGTAAAACAGATCGAGGGTTTGAAAAATTATTAATTCAGGGGGGACGAATACTTTTGCACACCATACTTTTCAGTTTTTTTGTTGTAAAACAAGTTTGAAATAAGATATACACTTTGTTTCACTTCACATACATACAATTACCCGAAAAGAAAAAGGGCTGACTGGATTCACGATTGTGTGCTATTTTGTGTTTAACTTTCACATAAAATTCCAGTGAAATATATTTGTGGTTGTACCGTGCCAAAATGTTGAAAAACTCAAGGGAGGTGAATACTTTTGCAAGGCACTGTATGTGTCTGGAAGAGGGTTCATGAGCACTACCCAGAGATCCCATCCCCTCTCAACCATGGATTTCACATGAACACAGAGACTGGCAAGTTAGAACCACTATGGTTTGAGGGTGACATCATCCCCAAAGCCCTTGTCCAGGGGTGGCCAAATTCGGTCTTTGAGAGCCACTATCCAGCCTGTTTGCCATGTTTCTCTCCAGTAACACACCTGACTCATGATCAGGATCGTTATCAGGTTTCTGCAAATCTTGGTGATGAGCTGATCATTAGAGGGAGACATGGAAAACAGTTTGGATAGTGGCTCTCAAGGACCGAACTTGGCCACCCCTGCCCCTGTTGATGTCTTGGCAGAAGAGAAAACAGATGATTAAAATCCAGTTATATTTTATCATAGTTAAATTTTATGGTTAAGCTGTTAACTATTTCTCCATTTGGCTACACAGAATGTTAATCTATTGTTAAGAAATGTTCATAAATCTGTTAGATTAAGCCTCTTAATGGAGTAGATAGGCGACTTGAGCAAGGCCGTATCTGTGACCTGTCCTGGTTTGGCGCCTTTCTATCTATCTGCACTCTGGCGCACTTATCCAGTTGAAACCAGTTAAGATCATCAGGCCACACATTTTAACATGGGCTAGGCTGAGCTGTCCCCGGGTGGACTGTATAAGAGTAGAGACCATTTTGAATAGAGCAGACAACCTTCCGCATTCAACAGATAAGGCTCCACACCTGTACACTCCTTTCTTGCATCGAGTAAATAGTTTAACTGAGAATATGCAGTCTCCTTGTTGTTGTTATTAGCATAGCAAGCATTCAAGATAAAATAACCGGAACTTTACAAGTCATTTTATTCCTTGTCAGGATCTTGTTCTTTTTTTTTTTTTTATCTTGTATTTGGTTCCTGGATTTTGCATGATCATGTTTAATAGGGCTGAGTATGAGTTATGAATAGGCATGAGATGATATGAGTAAAAATATCAAATTATTAAAATTACAGCTTAGGGGGGAAAAGCATTTTTTCTATGTAACACATTTTTCTTTTCTTTTTTTAAACCAAATATAGAAAAATTGGTACATTTAGAAACATGTACCAAGTTAAATAAATAAATGTTTTAATTTTTCTTAGCAAGATACAGTATCCAATCATTGACGGGCTATTTTTAAAACAGACTTCACACGTACACTTTTATTTTCAATAAGTATACCACAATGCAAACTACAAGCACTCATGTATAATAAAATGTTTGATGGTAATTTGTCAGGCAGATACTTTTTTAAAATCTTTTAGGGTATGTTGAGGGTGATATTTGAGAATACAGGAAGCCCATGATTATTTTCCTGATGGTTCCCCCATGTGTCAGAATTCACCATGCAAAAGTTTTCTGACCATTTATGCAGTTGCTGTACATTGACATTTGCAATTACACAATTTTGCCAGAAGAAGGGGTGTTGGGGGTGGTCCCTATCAACTTGTGATGGCCCAAGGTATGAGATAACAGGAAATCATAGTCAAAAAAGAGGTAACAAAAAACATCCTGAGGAGTGGACCTTGCTCCCGCCCTAATAAGGGCTTTACAACAACAAAAACAAAACAACAACTGTATGCTAGGGATGTAACGATAACGGCAATTTTGTGATATCACGATATTAAAACTACCACAATATTGTCATCGTCATGTCATGATATTAAAGGCAGCACATCTGTTAAAAAAAGTCTGGTTGATTTCCATTTGTGCAGTTCTAGCATCCTCTGGTGGCTAGTTT
Organism: Vanacampus margaritifer; assembly: GCF_051991255.1. Taxonomy (NCBI): domain Eukaryota; kingdom Metazoa; phylum Chordata; class Actinopteri; order Syngnathiformes; family Syngnathidae; genus Vanacampus; species Vanacampus margaritifer. The sequence goes on along the minus strand of NC_135432.1, from coordinate 36,465,735 downwards.
TTTAGTGCAGTTTCATTTTCACATGGCATGTTTTGGCCCTTCTATGTTTAAAATCCACGCTAATGGTCAGATGAAGGGAAATATGATATGCTTGTGAACCAAGTCAACATTTGGATGAACTCAATGTGTATGTGCATTAGCAAGTAAGTGCCTCAATATTAACTCTTTTACTGCCAAAGACGTTAAATGACGTTCTGCAAAAACCTACGGAGGAGCGCCAAAGACGTTAAAAGACGTCCACCCATTTTTTTTTTTTTGAAACGGGTGCAGGGAAGGCTTGCGGAGCTGTCCTGAAAGTTTCAAGCAGGTCTAGTGAGCTTAATGACTATTTTTGAGGGCAGCGATGACTCTCTTTTGACAAGATCGGGTGGGCGTCAGCAGAAGACGTGAAGCGGGGCTAGAGTGTTGTGGGGACAATGGCTGAAGAAGCCATAATGGCGCTTGCAAGCAGTTCACGCTGGAGCCGTTTTTTTCAAAGGCGAAAAGCATCGACCAACGATAAAGAGCACATTGATGACGACGATGATCATCATCGATGATGATGATGATGATGATGACTCCGTGGTTGGAAGCATTGACGCGGCAGTAGAATACGTTAGGCGGAGCTAGATGGAGGAGGAAGCGGACAATGTTGCAAGCAGCTCACAGTTGTGAATTTTCAACGCTAAAGAGCGCATTGATGACGACGATGATCATCATTGATGATGATGATGGTGACTCCGAGGTTGACGGCGAAGTTGGAAGCGTTGACGCGGCGGCTATGACGACGTCATAAAGGTTCACGGGCTAGCGATGCTGACACCGGAAAACGCGGAGCACAAGCGAGCACGCTCGGGCGGACGTTCAATCGGACGACGAAGAGTGCCCCGAGTCCAATGCATATTCATCGGAGGAGTGGGTACAGTCTGCTACTTGCTATTTATTCCCCGGAAAAAAAGGCCGTCAAGAAAGTGTAACGTCTGCACGCGAAACGGACAATGAAAGTGAAAGTAATCTGTTGTGCGAATCCTGCTCCCTCTCCTTGCATGCAGGAGAGCGTTACAAAAAGAAAAACTGTATTTGAAACATCCACATAATTGTAAGTAGTACCACAGTTGCATACATTTGTAAATAGTTTGCGAAATTGTTTTGTCAAATTGTTACACTGTTGAATGGAAATAAACGTATTTTGCAAACTAAAAACACTTTTTCATTGTTGGTGAAAGCGTTTTACAGAAGTAAAGCACTATTTAGGTGTTTGTGGCATCATTCATGGACAAAAAGAAGTGTACAATTCACTAGAGTGCATGAAGTAAGATCGTTTCACAAAAAGCTCTTTTTCTCCGCTTTTTGTTTCAAAACAGTGAATTTCGGTGAAAGTAACCATTTTCTATTGTTGATTACTGAAGAACGGAATAAGGTAGAAACAAACTTTTTTTTCTGATGAAAGTTGAGAGTCCAATCTTTCATTTGGTAGTATGTGTTTCCATAGTCCAAACACAACATTTTCTGTGGACCTTGAAAGATCAGTCAAAATGCTTAAACCGGCTGGCACTGGCGACATCCTGTTTCTGAAAACGTCTGGCAGTCAAAGAGTTAAGTGGTATTAGAGATTGTAGGTTATTTATATGCATTGCTGTTATGTACAAAAGCACAATATTGTTTTTTTAGTAGTAGTATTTTAGTATCTTTTTTTTTACAATATTGTGACCGTTTTTATATCGTCAACCTCTCCACACTATTGTGCCAATTATGGTATCGTGACATTCATATCGTAATAGTACCGTATAGTGATGTTTGGTTCCACTGTGTGTGTGTGTGTGTGTGTGTGTGTGTGTGTGTGTGTGTGTGTGTGTGTGCATATGCACAAACATAAGCAGGAGGGTCCGTGTGTGTGTGTGTGTGTGTGTGTGTGTGTGTGTGTGTGTGTGTGTATATACTGCAGGGTTTCCCCCAGTGTTTTATAAGCCTGGCGGTCCACTAGTGTTTTCTTTTCAAGGCACCATTGGAAATGCCCCCCCCACACACACACACAAAAAAAAAAACGGATGGCGTTCAGCAACCGCAACACCACCACCCCTTTCCACAAATATGATTCAGCACATGTCGTTCTTAGTCCATCCCTGACCACCAGGCTTAGCAAGTTTTCTGGAGCAAACCCTGTACTGTTAAATACACATCAAAAGCATTTTTGTTAAGACACACAAGCTTTCCAAAACATGTAGATGGAGTGAATATGCAGTCTTGAAGTTAGTTTTAACAGAAAAAGTGGAGAGGAAGAAATGGTAGAAATGTATTTTAATGCTGCAGTATAACACAGGCAGAAGAGGATCCTAAATCCACCACCAATATGCATCTGGTTTGACGCAGTACTAAGTAGCAGTGAAAAAACACCAAGCACCCACAAGCACAACGCAAAGTCGAGACACTCGCTTGTTAGTTCACCCCAAGAAGCTCCAGTGGGGTTGCCTCCATGCTATGACCGTGTTATACCACCAGCAGCCATGTTAGCAGGAGGTGTCAGCTAGGCCACAAGGAGGAAGAGAGCCAGAGTAAAAGTTAGGATGGAGCCAGATAATGCGGATCTGCCAGACCTAACAACCAGAATGATACTATAGGTTTTGTACAGGCTCAGATATATATATATATTTGTTTTGGGTGGGGAAGGGGGCACCATTAAATAAGCATTTGCAAATACAGTGGAACCCCTAAAGTCAAATGCAATTGACGTTGAAAGTGGGAATAAAGAAACACAAACGTTAATATATTGTTTGATCCTTTTGTTTTTTTCCAGTGCATTGACCTTGCATGACTCTGGCTTTATTGCAACACTAATCCCTAAGGAGGAGACACCTCAAAGAATATGAGAATTAAAAGAAAATACACTGGAATGGGCATTATTTTGTCACATTTGACATTTTGTGGTCGACAGCCAACTATTTGTTTTCTTTATATGCATACCATATGCTACACGAATCACGGAGTGCGCATCTCAGCCATGCGGTGCATTATGGGTAGGCAAAAATGTTTGTGCTACCAAATTGTATTGAAAAATAGTAGGAAGCAATGGAAGAAGCTTTGATTTGGACCATTTCAACCATTGGAAAAATTGCAACTTTTTATTTCATCTAAGAGTATTTTCAACATGCATAGCCTGCTGTTTGATACTCAATACACTGGGACACTATAGTTAAGATCAGTTAAGTGTTTATTTGGCTGGATATGTGCACTGTGAGTCGGGACCGAGGAGCGACACTGCGATGCGAGGAAGAGACAGGTAACCGAGGCGTCAAGAAGTTGGAAGCAGGTTCAAAATTACTGTACTTCGGTTATCGGAATTTTATTCTGCCAAATATCAGAACCAGAATCAGGCTAAAAAAATCCATATTGTTGAGACTGTAGTTATTATATGTTAGAATTAGCAATTGATGATATTCGTTTCTACAAAGACACCGTTCATGTTAATGACTTCTCATAATAACGAAGAAACAGGTAAATATCTATATGCAACCTTTTTTCTATAAATATCTGCCAGTGGTCACATTTCCAAATGATCACTACTTCAACATTCTTTGTAAATCACTTGTTCATTAGTGGTGAACTATTTTTAGAACAGGCCCCAGGGCACCATGATGGCGACACCTGCAATATACAGTATGCCTTTTTCTTTCATCATTAAAGCGATAAGGTTTTGTTGCTTACATTTCGTGCTTAGTGAACTGATTTTTTCACTTGTATGACAAGAAAAGGCTGCCGACCGTACTGTTAATAAAAGTTTGTCAAAGGACTATTTCTCATTTTATTACTTCCTGTGGCAAAAATGGTGTGGCGGCTGACATATTGTGTGCAACTATAAAAGCTGCACTGTATAGGATCTCACCTCAGTTTGTAGTCAAAAAGGAAGTTAAAGGTTCCACTGTAGTTCAGTATAACTGGCAGCAAAAACTATTATGGCGCTATTCTGAATCCTATGTCCATGTTGGACGTCAAAACTAAATGAAAATATATAGATTCAAATGGTAGTTGACGCAGACTGGCTGCCTTTGTGTTAGAGCCTGAACTCCCTGGAGTCCATTCCTGCATTTGCTGGCCTCAACCGAGTGAGGGCAACGTACCTCTATGGCAATAAGCTTGTCCAAGGGATTCAGTGGGGACATGGTCAGAATGGCATGGCTAAGTGGTGATGAGGATGAGGAGGAAAGCATGGATGTGGAAGAGTAAGGGGAGTGATGGCTTTGCTGGATAAGGTCTGGTAGGTGGTGAATGCAGCCAGGGAAGCCATTTTTCTCTTGTAGGCTGTGGCTGGGGGTTTGGGCCTGGCCGTGAGAGGCACCGGCCGGGGAAGTGGAGGAGAGACTGACCAACCGCTTAATGTCAGCGGTGCTCTGCAAGCAAGAACAGGTACACTTTTGGCTCTCGTGAACAAGAGGAAAGATGATGCATTCTGCAGTCTTGTGTTTTTAAGATCCTCTTCTTCCAACAAACAATATATTTGGAGTGGGTCTATGATGATAAACTAAGGTTTACTTCATACGAAAATGGGAGGATTGAGGTGAGTGTTTGGATGAAAATCACTGACAAAGACTGCCCATGTGTTCTTTGGGTTGACAATGTTACCTGTCTGATGACCAGTGTGCCATCCTTTGATGGTGTGGTGGCCTGGCTGCTCTCAGAATCTTCAACCAGCATGGTTTTGGCAGACCCAGAATCCCCATTGCTCAGCCTCCTGTGGAAGCCGTGAGAAGATCTGATGTGCACAATCAGAACATCTTAGAACAAAACGCAACTTTCCACAAAAAACGAGCGCAGAATGATCAGTCGGTGCCTTCCGCTAACCCAGATCGAGAGTCCTCTGCTCCCGAGGTAGACTCTTCTCCGGCCTCCTGATCCACTTCCTCGTCGTCCTCTTCATCAGTGGTGCCGGACTCTTCACTTGAGGAAGAGTAGTCGGTCACCTTGTGGGGAGGACGCACATCGTCCACTGCACGAAGCTCCTTGGCGAGGGCTGTCAAGTCCTAAGGAGTAGTGAAAACCAAAAACCAAGTAAGATGGCTGACAAGGTGACAGAAGAGCGAATCACATTTTAATGAAAAAATATCTGCTTTGAATAAAAAACAAATTTAAAAATTTATACAAACATGATCTACATATATAGAATCTTTTAATCTAAATCTGGTCACTTAATTATGCCTGTTAGCGAGAGCCAACACATCGCAATAACTTATATTGCTGTTTCTGTATTTGGCAATTTGTAACTAATGGTTGTGTTTTATAGTCAGGAACCCAGTTGCTGCCAGCAGGATCGAGTAGACCACATCAAACGACACTTTACAGTCACCAACTCCTCAAGATTTACTTCCAATGGACACTGAGGGTTAATATTCGGAATCATTGCATGCTAGTAGGTTAACTTTCTAGGTGCTGTTCCCCCTGGCTGGGCTGCTGCCCCTCTTGGCTGCTGGGTGGCGGCTGCATCTCGGCCGTTCCCTGGGTCTCTTGGGGTGTGTTGCGTTGTGGTGCCCCGGCGCGGTCCGTCGCTCCGTGCCCGGTGACGCGGTTCAGGGCGGGTGGGCCTCCGGGGTGCTCCGTGGTTCCCTCTCCCCTCCCCCTTGCCGCCTCTCCCCGCCCGTCCTCCTCTGCCTCTCGGTCCCTTCTTCCTCGTCACCCTTCCTCATCCTCCCCCCTATCCCTGCTGCTCTGCCGCCACCCCTTGCCCTTCTTGTCGTCTCCTCCCCCAGTCCCGCCCCCCTCCCCTGTCCGCCTTCCTCCCCCTCCCCTGGGCCGGGGGCTCCATCCCTGGCCCGGGTCTTGGGGCTCCGGGGGCCGGGCAGGCGGGTTGTGGTGTTGTGCCTGCCCCGCTCCAGTGAGCCTCCTGGCACCTCGGGCTGGCCCCAGTATCTGGCTGGGGGGGCAAGTCTGGGGTTTGGGGGCCTGAGGGCAGCGGGGGCTGGGTTGTGGTGGGTGTGGGTAGTGGGCGGGGGCGAGCTGGGGCTGTGGGCCCCTGGGGTGCCTGGTGGGCCTGCCGTGGCCCGTTCTGCTGCGTTGGGCTTCAGGCGCGGGCCGTGTTGGGGTGGGGGGGCGCTCCGGGCTCCTGGGTTTGCTCTATGGCTGGTGGCCCCATGCATACCATATCCACCACACCAGCAGCTACAGAAATTCAAAAACAATCTTCTTTTTCCTCTGGTCGTTCAATCGGTGGAGACTGATGTCTGTGGATCTCACTCGGCTTCATCAATCCTTCAGTTTTTCCTTTGGTCTCTTGAGGTCTCCCTAATTTGTTGGAATTTAGAAGTTTCTGGGGTTGGTGAAAGATTTTGGTTGGTAACCCTTTGGGTAGTAGGTGATGTCTGGTCGGTGCTGGATTTCACTTTTCTTTCTTTTCTTTGACCCTTCCTCGGGTCTCCTGACAGTTTCCCGACTCTAGCGGGATTCTGAAGTATTCGGTTTAGGTGAACGGTATTTTATTATTTATTTTTTTAGGTTTTAAGTGAATTAATACACACTCACACGCACGCACATGCACATACAAAAAAATAAAACAAATTTAAAATGAGAGAGCAATGATGATGACATGTCGAATCGGTAAGATTACTGAATGAACAATACTGGGGGCTCTCAAAAAAAATAAAAGCGAATGTGTATTCAAATGTGGTTCTCTTAAAATTCAGTGGGTGGTTTCACCACTGCATAAGGCACTAAAGTGGGGCAAGATGTGCATGCACACAATGTCACAATCCAAGAGGGCAAAGAATTTTACTGCATTAACATCCAAAGAAATCAAAGACTCTATAATTTTATATTTATTGTACAATGCAAAGGATCGTGGTGAGATTATGCTGTCTCCTTTAATAGCCTTACCATGACAACCACCACATTGGGTACGCAAGTGAAGGTACATTATAGGCCAGGTGGGTGTGGAAAAACATTTGAGCGAAAAGACTTGTTGGCCCATCACAAGTAGGAAAACACTTACAGCAGGTCGAGTAGGTCTGGCAAAGTTTTTTTCATCAGCTTTCTTAGGAACATTCTCAGGGCGCTGGAGAGGCGATCCTTCAGATTTGGAGGATGCTTTGAGGGTCAAAAGAGGAAACTGGATTAGAAAATTTTGGGTTTTCATTTTTGTTAAGTTGACAGACAGACAGACAGAGAGTGGCCGTGTACAATAATAAGGTGGGACTCACAGCGTGGCCTGAAGCGGTCTCCAGGGCTGGCCTGGGAGCTGGAGTTGGAGGAGCCAGACGAACTCCCACTGCCCGGCCGAGGCTGCAGCTTCTCGACGCGGTCCCACAGGGGGCGCTGCTCCACATTACTGACCAAGAAAATAAAATTTCAATAAAACCTAAAAGACTATTTTCAAATGACGCAATTTATGCACATCTAAGGTCTTCTCTACTTACCCAGATACATTTCTCTGGCCACCAGGCTGCAATGGCAGAGGAGACTCCCGGCGTGAGAGGACCGGTGAACGGGATGTAGTTCTAACAGGGACCTGGACAAGACACACACAATCTTTGCTTTCCTCCACTTATTAACTGTCACCCACTAGTGACAAGCAAACACTCAAATCAGATCTTTATAGTCAGCAAAACATTTTTTACATTAATTATAAAATTAGTGACAAACAGTCTGGTTGTGGTAGAGCAGCATGGTCAGTAGAGTGACAGACATGACAGGAAATAAATGAAGACAACTGAAGGGAGCAGAGCAGGGGAAGGATGCAGACCTCTACGACTCCTTACCTTGGGTGGCACTTCGTCACCGGGCTGGACCTGAGGCTGGTGGAGGGGGGGTTGGGGCTGGGGGTCAGTGCGTGCAGGCGATGGGTGATGATGGTGGGGATCCTGGGAACGTAGGTGGAGTTGTGCAAAGCTAGTAGTGACGCCACCGGGCTCATTGAAGGACTGGGAGCGAGCAACCACAGGTGGTGGAGGAGGAGAGGGGGCGGCGCTGTTACTGCTCTTAAGAGCAGCAAGGTGCGACCACTGGACCTTTGGGGAGTGAGGGAGCAGGTGATACAGTGAGACACGAGGGAAGATGTGTGGTTTCATGCATGCATAAAATCCTTAACCAATTCTTACAAACTAGGACTAATTACAGTAATTTCAGGACTACAAGCCGCTACTTTTTTCACTTGCATTCGACCCTGCGGCTAATACAAAGGTGCGGCTTATCCATCAGATCACAATGGGGCACACTATAAAGGAAGCGCAAGAGCGTCAAGGCAAAGCAAACCAAACCAAAAGAGACGAAATATGTTAATTCAATAACCACAGACGTTTAGAGAACACGTTCTTTACTTCCATTCACGTCGAATCACAGTCCAACAATCAACGTTAGTTACATGCAGCCACCAAAATAAAAACAGCAAAAAATCTTGCGGTACCTCCAAAACCTCACGCACATGCGCTGTATATTAAAGGGACTACATTATGGTATTTTAAGCCCTTCTAGAGTTAACTATAGGCATGTAAGGGCGAAATCTTACCTTTGCCACAATCGCGATGTAATTTCTTATGAAATATGACTTATTTGGGTGACTATTTTTCTTACCCGGAAGTCAAACGCTTGGTTCAGTAAAACCCCGCCTCTCCCCCTGTGGCTGCCGCGCCCCTCTAATGACGTCGTCCTAGCCAGCTGCTTCGCGCAACGCCCACAAAACACACAGATAGGTTTTAAGCAGATTTTTAAAATTGACTCTGAATTTCACGGGCTGCTAGATCTCTGCGTTTGGTCACGCAAGCCATCAATTCTTGAATAGACATTTGAAACAAAATGGGTCCTTGCCACAAGAAATCGTGGAAGAGGAGGGGAGCAGAGAGGTAAGAGGAAAGGAGGAGTTAAAAAAAAAAGAAGCAACACAGCGGGTCGCGAACCCGCGCCCTGTTGCTTATGGGACGAGCGCACTATCCACTACACGAAGCAAATGTTTTACTCGTAGTTTACACCAGTGTCAGCCAATGGATTTTAAGACAGCCAATTGTCATTTCATTGCACTTTGGCATTGCAAATGTGAAGAATAATTGATTGCTTTGAATTCATTTGGACAAAATGTTTATTGAAAAAGGCTACTTTTGTCATTATCCCATGGAGGGAGGTCTCAGAGAAAGTGGGCGTGCGTTTAGTCCGCAGAGGCGGCGCGGGTACGCACACAATGACGTCATACTGTGCCAACAGCTCGTTTTCTCAGGTTGGGAGGGGCTGGTGCTTGGACAGCAGAATAACCTAGAATTTCTCATACAGGGGCGAATGGAGGAAAACATAACTTTGGTCATGTTTTTGGTGAGGAATAAGCATTTTAACTCTTTTACTGCCAAAGACGTTAAATGACGTTCTGCAAAAACCTACGGAGGAGCGCCAAAGACGTTAAAAGACTTCCACCCATTTTTTTTTTTTTTGAAACGGGTGGAGTAAAGCCTTGCCCAGCTGTGGTGAAAGTTTCAAGCAGGTCTAGTGAGCCTAATGACTATTTTTGGCCCCTAGAGGGCAGCGATGACTCTTTTGACAAGATTGGGTAGGCGTCAGTAGAAGACGTGAGGCGGAGCTAGAGGGGACAATGGCTGGGGAAGGGAAGAGAAGAGAACATGGCGACCGGTTTGCAAGCAGCTCACGCTCGAGCATTTTTTTTCAAAGACGAAAAGCATCGACCAACGCTAAAGAGCACAGTGATGACGACGATGATCATCATCGATGATGATGATGGTGACTCCGAGGTTGGAAGCGTTGACGCGGCAGTAGAAGACGTGAGGCGGAGCTAGATGGCTGAGGAAGCAAACAATGGCGTTTGCAAGCAGCTCACACTTGGGAATTTTTTTCAAAGACGAAAGGCATCGACCAACGCTAAAGAGCACATTGATGACGACGATGATCATCATAGATGATAATGATGGTGACTCCGAAGTTGGAAGCGCTGACGCGGCGGCTATGATGACGTCATAAAGGTTCACGGGCTAGCGATGCTAACACCGGAAAACGCGGAGCACAACCGAGCGCACTCAGGCGGACGTTTAATCGGACGACGAAGAGTACCCCGAGTCCAATGCATATTCATCGGAGGAGTGTGCAGTCTGCTACTTGCTATTCCCCGGAAAAAAAGGCCGTCAAGAAAGTGTAATGTCTGCACGTGAAAGGGACAATCGAAAGTGAAAGTAATCTGTTGTGCAAATCCTGGTCCCTCTCCTTGCACGCAGGAGAGCGTTACAAAAAGAAAAACTGTATTTGAAACATCCACATAATTGTAAGTAGTACCACAGTTGCACACATTTGTAAATAGTTTGCGAAATTGTTTTGTCAAATTGTTACACTGTTGAATGGAAATAAACGTACGGCTGAGTTAGATGATCAGATTCTGAAGCTTGGACGCATGCGCGAGATGCTGTGACTATCGCGAGACCTACAGCGAGACCGGGAAACCCCAACATGGCGGCGCCCTGCTGCTAAAATAGAATTAGCTCTATTATACTAAACTAATCCAAATTTAACCATCATATATCTTGCCTTTCTTTTTTTCCCCTCTCTTTTTCATCCAACAGATTTGGAATACCACCCAACGTGGAGGACCTCGAACGCTTCATCGACGCATATTTTTACAGCTGCGCGATGGAGAATCCTTCCGTCGAGAAAACCTTCGAAAAAGAGGAAAAATGATTCAGCGACGGACACGGAGAACCTAGCCACTACGGAGGTTTCGGTCAGTATGCTGGAGTCCATAAATAACAAATTAGAGGTCCTCTCCCTAATCAGCGAGGACGTCAAAGAATTAAAGGTAAGTATGGAATTCTTCAGCCAACAAGTAAGTGATCTCCAACGAGACAATGCCGAGTTACACTCTACACTCGTGACTGTTTCAGCCGAGTTAGAAACCGTTAAAAAGGAAAATAAAACGCTAAAAGAAACTGTTCTGGATATTCAATCCCGTAGCATGGGGGAGAATTTAATATTCTCAGGAATATCCGAGAATACCTCTGACAATCCAGAGGTTGAGATAAAAAAATTTATGACGACGTCGTTAAAAATTCCTCAGGAGTCGGTAAATAACATCTCTTTTCACCGGGTGCATCGGCTTGGAGCCCCTAGGGGCAACAGACCCCGTCCTATTATCGCCAAGTTTGAGCATTTTAAACAGAAAGAATTTGTTAAAAGTAAAGGACGGGAGCTTAAAGGGACCTCATTTGGAATGAACGACCAATTCCCGAGAGAGATTAATGAGCGGCGAAAGGTACTGTTTCCTATAATGAAACAAAATAGGCAGGAGAGTAAACGGACTGCGATGGTCGTCGATAAACTATACATCGATGGCCAACTATTCCGGAACCCCAACTCCACTCCCTGGCTGTTCTAAATGGCATTGGTGGAACTAAACTTTGTTTGATTATTAGATGTATACATACATTGTATATGTGGTTATAAAACCTTAAATATGAATACTCATTATGTTTAGGCGATATTATAAATATTAAATACATAACTATATCTAAAGTATATTTAAACAAAAAATCTCGCTTAGGTTACCAGTTATTGGTGTATTTCTATGTTTAATCCCCCGTTAACTTCCTTTACTTTTACCTCCCTACCTGTTTTTTCACTGTTATATTTACTTACTCGTCACCTCATATTTTACACAAATTACATAATCCACCTAACCACTTTGATTCTATCCTATAACATACTAATATCGACAAATGGCCTATGCAGATATATACACAGGACTGAGTCTATATTGTTTGTATGCATAAATTAGTTCTGGTTTCCTGGAATGTTTGTGGCGCTCGCTCAGAAGCAAAAAGAATAAAAACTTTAGACAATCTCTTAAAATTAAAAGCAGATATTTGCCTCCTACAAGAAACCCACCTACAAAAATCTGAAGAAAAATTACTTATTGATAAGAATTTTAGCCAAGCGTACTCTGCCCCTTATAACAGTAGACAAAGAGGAGTCTGTATACTCATACATAAGAATTTACTCTTTACTTTAAATAATACAATAACAGACCCAGAGGGCCGATACATTATTATTCAGGTGACTATATTTAATAAAATATATACACTTGGTAATTTATATGCCCCTAATAATGATGATCCAGCCTTTTTCCATGAATTTTTCTCTCAGCTGTTTGATTTAGCAGCGAGAACTCTACTATTATTATTGGAGGAGACTTTAACACAGTCTAAAATCCATTAATTGACCGTTCTAATAATACAACATGTAGGCGATTACAATCTACTAAAGTAATAGGGGAATATGTGGATGACTTTGGCCTCGTCGACAGCTGGAGACTTAAAAACCCAAATAAGAAGGAATTTACCTTCTTTTCCGCTGTAAACCGGTCTTTTTCAAGAATTGATTATTTTCTTACAAATAACTCTATTGCTGATAAAACTGTTACAAAAATACATCCTATTATTATTAGCGACCATGCACCAGTCTCCCTTTCCCTACAAGTTGATTATACCTTTAAACCACCACCGACATGGCGGTTTAACATCTCACTGCTAAACGACGCAGAGTTTGACAAAATTATAAGAAAAGAATGGGTAGACTTTTTGGAAATAAATGACTCTCCAGACCTATCGCCATCTCTTCTCTGGGAAACTGGGAAAGCAGTAATTAGAGGTAAAATTATATCATATTCATCTTATAAAAAGAAACAGGATCAAAAAGCAGAAAAAGACTTGGAAGATAAAATTAAACAACTGACGGATGAGTACGCAATAAACCCAAATAACCAAATATGGACTGACTTACAAAATACAAAAATACAGTTAGACAATATGCTAACTAAAAAGACAGAATTTATAATACAACAATTGAGATATAACAACTTTGAATATAATAACAAATCAGGTAAATTTCTTGCAAACCAACTTCAACGCAATCGGGAAAAGTCTCTTATAACGGCTATTAAAGGGACAACTGGTGAATGCACACAATCACCAGAAGAAATTAATCACATTTTTTATAACGATTATCGTAACCTATACTTAGAAACTAACAAGCCTAACCCTGAGCATATTGAGGCATTCCTCAGTAGCTTAAATATACCTCAGTTAACTACTGAATATAAAGACATGTTAGATGCGCCACTTACTATAAACGAGTTGTACAGTGCTCTAGATAGTATGCCTAATGGCAAAGCACCTGGCCCGGATGGTTATCCGGCTATATTTTTTAAGCACTTCTGGTTAATGTTTGCTCCACTATTCTTAAGAGTAGTAACAGAAATTAAAACTAAGGGTTACATACGCCCACACATGAATACAGCAGCAATTAAACTTTTATCAAAGCCAGAAAAAGACCCCACCCTTCCATCAAGTTACCGTCCAATTTCACTAATTAACACTGATATTAAAATTATCACTAAGGCTTTCACATCTAGACTAGAAACAGTAATCTCGACAATTATTCATAGCGACCAAACAGGCTTTATTAAAGATCGGCACTCTACTAATAATATTAGGAGACTCTTTAACCTTATTAGCATGTCACAGCGGCATGATAAAAAGGCAGTTATTATATCATTGGATGCAGAAATAGCTTTCGACAAAGTTAACTGGTCCTTCCTCTTTGCTGTTTTAAATAAATTTGGCTTTGGGAAATCATTTATCCACTGGGTATCAGTATTATATGATTCTCCAAAAGCTACAGTTACTACTAATGGGATTATATCTCAGATCTTTACTTTGCAGAGAGGCACAAGACAGGGATGCCCACTATCCCCTTTATTATTTGCAATATTTATTGAGCCACTTGCATTAGCCATACGCCAGGAAAGAAGGATTCAAGGAATTCACTCTGGGGTAACAGAACATAAAATTAATCTATATGCCGATGACATCTTACTTTATTTAGAAAAGCCGGCAACTTCGCTAGGGGAAGTATTTAACTTAATAACTCAATTCTCACAGTTATCAGATTATTCTATTAACTGGACAAAATCAACACTTCTACCTATTACAGAAAATTCATGGAACCCTGCAAGCCAGGACCCACACTACTCATTTCCTATAGGTAATTTAAAATACTTAGGCATAAAAATCTCACCTAAATTAACTGATTTAATTCATTTAAACTTTTCTCCACTTCTGGATAACATTTATAGTGACTTGGAGCGCTGGAATAATCTTCCTATTTCTCTAATAGGACGAATAGCCACCATTAAAATGAAAGTTTTACCCAAAATATACTATTTTTTCTCAATGATTCCATTTAAACCTACGGCTAAATGGTTCCAGTTGTTGGACTCAGTCGTTACAAAATTTTACTGGAATAAAAAAAAAGCAAAGATTAGTCTATCTACTCTTCAGGAAAGTAAATCCAAAGGTGGTCTAGAGGCACCAAATTTTATGTACTACTATATAGCTAACCAGCTACAATATATCGTTCTATGGGCACAACCCAACAGAGACACTAACTGTTGGTTGGAACTAGAACAGAAGGATTGTAATAACCTCGGACTTCGAGATTTACTCTTTATTACAACATCGATTAAGCGTCATAATTGTTTTAAAAACCCAATGATTTCCGCCACCGTGACTGCCTGGTGGAAGGCACTAGAATTGACAAAAGCCCAAGTGGAGCCCTGTGGGCTTTCTCCCCTATGGCATAACCCCGACTTTCAACTTAACAACCAACCGTTTCATTTAGGTGTGTGGGAGCAGAAAGGAATTACACATCTCCACCATCTCTTCTCAGATAATATGTTTATATCATATAAATCCTTGCTCCAAAAATACAATATAAAAAACAGAAATTTTTTACATTATCTACAAGTTAAAAATATGATAAAGAAAAAAATTCCAACACTTCGGGGTACGCTCCAACCACCTGTTTTAGCTAAAGATATTAACAAGCTTTCTCCGACAACAACAAAAAAACTTTCAAAAATATATAAGTTACTTTCATATACTGATAAAATGTCTTTACCCATCTCAAAATGGGAGACAGACTTGTCTATAGCACCGGAACCTGACTTTTGGATTCAAGTTTGTGAAAACGCATTTAAAATGACAAAACACACAAATTTACAACTTATCCAATATAAAATTATTCACAGAACATACATTACTCAATATATGATGAAGAAAATGGGACATTGACAGAGTCCGACATTTGTCTCCAATGCTTACAAAACACTACAGACACTTATGTTCATGCTTTATGGTTATGTACTCCGGTTATGTATTTCTGGACTAAAGTCTTAGAAAAACTTTCCGCTATTTTGGACTGTAGGATACCTTTATCTCCAAACTTGTGTTTGCTAGGTGACCTAACAACAACTGACTTACCACATAAACAATTTCAATCTACACTTGTAGCCCTTACTATGGCTAAAAAAACAATTATTGTTAACTGGAAAAATAAACAAACTCTGAATATCGACCAATGGTCTAACCTCCTCATAAATCACATTTTAATGGAAAAAATATCTGCCTCAAATAAAAACCAAATATCAAAATTTATAGAAACATGGTCTACGTATATAGAATTTTTTAACCTAATTCTGGTTACTTAATTCTGTCTGTTAGCGAGAGCCACTACATCGTGATAACTTACAATGATGTTTCTGCATTTGGCAATTTATTATTGTATTATATTATTAGTATGGGATTTTTTTTTAATAGGCTTTAAGTGAACTGATGAATACACACACGCACGCACGCACATGCTCACCCACATACAAAAAAAAAATATATATATATATATATATATATTTTTTTTTTTTTATTAATTTTTTTAAATTTTTTTGTTTTTTAAAAAAAGGAGAGCAATGATGATGTCAAATCGAATGAACAATACTGAACTTGAGAAAAAAAAAGGAAATAAACATATTTTGCAAACTAAAATCACTTTTTCATTGTTGGTGGTGGTGTATTACAGAAGTAAAGCACTATTTAGGTGTTTGTGGCATCATTCATGGACAAAAAGAAGTGTAGAATTCACTAGAGTGCATGAAATAACATTGTTTCACAAAAAGCTCTTTTTGTTTCAAAACAGAGCATTTCGGTGAAACTAACCATTTTCTATTGTTGATTACTGAAGAACGGAATAAGGTAGAAACAAACTTTTTTTTCTGATGAAAGATGAGAGTTCAATCTTTCATTTGGTAGTATATGTGTTTCCATAGTCCAAACACAACACTTTCTGTGGACCTTGAAAGATCAGTCAAAATGCTTAAATAGGCTGGCACTGGCGACATCCCGTTTCTGAAAACGTCTGGCAGTCAAAGAGTTAACATGGCTAAAAGCTCCAAAAAGTTGATTTTTCATGTTGCAGCCCCTTTAAAAAAAACACAACTTAACAATCTGTCCCCCCTCCTTTTATTAAAAGTACTATATTAACATAAATATGAATACATACATACATAGGTACAAGAAAAACAGTACAGTTGGAACACAGCATTAGAAGTAACATTTAAATTTTAAGTTTACAAACACCTTTACTTAGGACTCTTAAGATGCCAAGTGCAGATGCCCCTTATTTTTGTTTAAGCAGTTGGCAAGTTGTTATTTGGTAGCTGACCGGACAATTTCCTGAACAGTCCCACAGAGCATCAGCTCCTTCACATTATTGATCTCAAGACGCAGTCTTTTCTCCGTAACAGACTTTATGGATTTGACTGCATCCAGAAGAGAATGACTGTCTGTCTGTCACACACACACAATGGGTACATTTCTACATGAACAGTTGCCAGTTGTGATTTCTGAGTAGTGTTGCAAGAAAAACGACACTGTCAATCCCATCTGCAAGAGCTAGAGTCTAACCTGCAAATGTATTTCGCACAACTCTCCTGATCCGTTTTGACTGCCAGGATATGGGTGAGAATTTTCCATTTTTACCCATGAGCACAATGAAATACTCACCCTGTGAACCACCATCAGAGAGGTTCCTGAGAGAGGAGTCACTGAACACTACAAGTTTGAGGGAGCTGTTTTCTCCCAGGTACTGAAACCTCAACCTGAAACTCTCTGATTTTAGTTTTCTAATGTGCTTGTTTGCAAAATGTAGAGTTTGAATTGTGGCATGTTTAGCGCTAGATGCCAAGATAGAAACGTCACACATCAAATCTGGTCGGCTCTGCCTTGCCCACAATATTTGTCCTATCTTTGATTTGAGTCTATTTCATTGTCAGTCAGTGGTGCTTCACGTTGTGTTGCTCTGGTAGGATCTATTGTGATACTTTGCAGAGATGCATTTCTGACCTTCATCTGTGACTACATCAAATACATTGTTTTTCTTCCAATTTGAAATCTTATGTTTGGCTGGAAGAAACAGGCCCTCATGCACTACCAGCACATCTTCAGTGTTGTTAACACTTGCCGCCTCCTGCTCCTGTCGGAATCACCTGTACACTGTCCATTGCTGCAAGATTGACTGATCCTGTTTTTCCAGCTTCTTCTTCCGGCTGGCTGAACTGCAGGTTGTACAAGTCTTTGTGTTTTCGAGTAGCTTTTCCTGCTCTGCTTAGAACAGTTCCGGTATAACTTTGACCACTCTTCTATCTATCTTTATATGTGACCACTTTTCCAGATTTCAGCTTAAAGCCTTCATAACTTGACTGGGCTTGTTGTGGCATCCAAGACTGATAAAAACTGTCTGCCGCATTTGGCTGTGGTTCAATATTATCAGCATTTTTAGGTCTATTGTTAATTTTTTTATCTCTTCCTCATTGTCACTTTAAAAATCGCTGAGCTCTGCTGCAGCTGGATAATGTTCAACAGTGTCTCTTGTTTTGTGTCGATGTCTACCTCTTTGATTGGGGGACCATCCACTTTTCTCAGTCTAGTGTGATGCACCCGCACATATGCTCCACCGTGCCTCACAAATATAAAAGCACCATCCTGGCCTATCACGACCCTTGGTCCTTTCCACTCATTACAATCATTCCTCTTGTAGTAGACTTTGTCTCCTGTAAAATACCTGTCGTCAACTAGCCGCAGTTGCTTGCGTAGGGCTGTTTTTATTCTCTCAGGGCATTCAGCCTCTCCAAATGTTTTTCTCATTGCATGTAAAGTTGTGATGTGCTGAACTACCCGGGAGCTCACGGTGGTTTCCAGGACTGGGGGTTTATCAGTGAGCACTGAGGGCAGGTTTGGATTCTGGCCAAACACTAGTTGGTAAGGACTACATCCGTGTACGTTGTGCATGGAGTAATTTGCCATGAGTGCCCAATCAAGTGCAGTCTTCCAATCACAGTTGTTGTCCTTTTTAACTTTAAGCAACATTTTCGTTGAGTTTGATTATGCCTTTCTAAAAGGCCATTACGCCATGGGCTGTATGCTGCAGTCTTTTGATCTCAATATTAAACTTTTCAGCCACGTCTTTTATTTCTTCATACATAGTACAAGGCTTTGATCACACAGCAACATTATTATTAATTATACTTGTATATCAGTAAGGGAGAAGAAAGAGGATGGATGTAGTGAAGCGGAGCAGTTACCTGAGGCTCCATGGGCCTGTGCATGGCAGAGGCCTCTGATGAGCTGCTACCGTTTGAGAAGGGTTCAGCAGAGCGAGGGGGAAGAGGAGGCTGCTTGGCAGGAGGGGCAGCCTGAGGAGAGCCCTGGATATTTTTACGGTATCGCTCATCAGCCTGTGGTGGGGGAAACACAATGAGATAAACAATAAGGTGAGTGTAGGAAACAGGAGTGCTGAGAATACAGCTCAAAGGTCCATCATCACACTCAGAGCTCCTTTTTCACTGCCTATAAAGACGAGCAACAAGAGTGACGAGTCATGCTTGAAGCTGCGCTGCACACACACAGGTGAACATACATATGTTACTGCTTCAACAACATTGAATACTGAAAAGGGAGGAAAGACTGCTGTTAATAATCAAGTGCCTCACTGCTTAGATGTTGCATGTTAGTTTGGGCTTTGTCCGTGTACATGCAGCTGCCCAACTCGTATTGACAGTGCAGCCATAACTCTTCATCAGGAATTCGCCATGTTTAGCCTCCAAAAGAGAAATCATGGGAACTCAAGTGTTGCTGGCGCCATGACGGTCATTGTCGTCACAGGGGCGGAGCAAAGACAAAGCGAGAAGATTGAAAGAGCAAGTGGCAGGGCAGTCAATTAACAAGGGGGTTCACCTCTCTGATAGGCTGAGGAGGTTGATTGATCGGTCTATCAGGCTCAGCATATTTTCCTTGGGGAGGTGTAGAGTGAATGGAAGGTTCAGCCTGAGGGGGGCTGGGACTACAGGTGGCGGGTTTGTGGCTGATGTTCTCCTCAGGGTCATTTTTCTCCTGAGCTTGAGCGCCGTCAGGGTGAATCGCCTGTGGTAATCCAGAGTTTTCAAAGGTGCCTCTCAGTATTGCAACAGCACTGTTGAGTACCACCGCTTGTGGGGGCAGGGTAAGCATCTTGTCGGGGGCCGATGTGGTCGTCAGATGTTTGCTAGGGTCTGAGGGGAGTTTAGCTTTGCCATCAAGCTGCTGCCGCTGGAGTGACCGCAGCTGCTCTTGCTGCAGCCGCTTGTGAAGCCGCTCAGCTTTGCGCTGCTCCTCCAACTCGCGCCACTTAAACTCCTACCACAATTTGGAGGGAGGGCAATTCAATGCTGCCGCTGCAATCATTTTCTATTTAACAAAAACAAAACACAATTCCTGCAAAGCATTTGTCTAATTTGTTCTCCAGAGATTGTCCCACAACCTTTCTTCCTTCCTCTTTAACATTTGACAAAGATGCGCACCTGGAGTCAGTTCAGACAAAGTGCTGTGACAGACGAATATATAATGCCTGTATTAGGTCAACAAGTTTGTGTGACTGACCAGTAACATAGCCTGTTCACGCAGCAGTTGTTCCTGTAGCATCTCCAAATGTCTCTGCTCCTCCTCTAGCTGCCGCCGGATGTAGTCCTGTCAAGCAAAACAATATTGAGTGCTAGAATTCAATATCAAGGTTCAGGTTCAGTACTGTATATGTCAATGTTAGTGGTACACCCAAGCACTGTTACCAAGGGCCACCATTTGACACCTGCGCATAGGCAATTTGGGAAAAGACCTTTTTGGAAATGTGCTTGGCAAGGTACAAGATGGCCTACAGTTTAAATGTGAATTTTAGAAAGTAAAGGTGATAATGTTATATAAGGTCATGTGAAACTCAGTCGGGCTTATTAAAAATTTGAATTATTCATTTAGTAACCATTTAATTCGGAAAAGGGCAATTTATACAAACATTTATAAACCGTGAAAGAGCAACAATGAACTGTAGATTGGAACATTGCAATTTAAATTGTAAAATTTCCATCCTTTTTGGGAGAGAAACGGGTTTTGTTTAAAACATGTGCCACCCTATCTTTAATAGAGCATTTTGAATATTGATGGCTGCAGTTTTCTGAAAATTTGTTTTTAGTTATCTTAACTGCAGTTCATGAATGGGTAAAGGTCACAGAAGAATGTTACGGCCTATATTAACTTCTTAAGAAAACAGACCTGCTCACGATCGTTCCTCCTCTTGTCGTCCTCAGCACGTCGGCGTTCCTCCTCCTCTTTGCGCCTGCGATCCATCTCCTCAATGCGTCTCTTCTCCTCTTGCTCCCGCCGACGCTGATCACGCTCCTGTTGCCGTCTCATCTCGCGTTCCCGTCTCTGTTGCTGCAGTTTGGACACAAATAAGTACGTATTAACACTTTTTTTTTTATAACTGCATCTGAAACAAAGATGGAACCTCATCTTTCCAATGCAATTAAGGTCTAACCATTCAGAAGTGAACAAAAAGCATGAAAGGCGAAACGTGAGGGAGCTTACGTCGGTGGAGCTACCAGCAGAAGAACAGCGTGGCGTGTTGCCAAACGATCGATAGCAATTATCTACAGAGTAGTGCTGTGCACGAATGGGTGTTAATTTGGACTGTCGTATGAGTGGATGTGGCAAATTAAAAAGTAAATCCTAATTTGTGGACTCGGATCAGATGTTCACATGGCAACTGTTTAGCACGAGTCGACTTTCTATGATAGTTACAGACATAAACCATGTGAGAACGCCAGTTGATGCATCTTAAGAGAGGATGTGTATTGAGTTCATACACATGAAATCATACCTGATGTTCTTTTGACAATGCTCTGAATCCTTTCAATTATCTCTGGTGATAAAGCAAACACAAAACGCGCGTGTTACTTCCGGGACTTTTTTTTGGTGTTTTTTGTTCAAATGCCAACAGCGCATTAAGTTGCCACATTGTGAAAACATTTTAAAATGCTTCAGGGGCCGACGATCATTTAGAAAAGAAAGCAAAACGCGTACATTTAAGGCAGCCGGCAGTCGGAATAGATATCTATAGGGAGAGCCTTCACTCTAATCTGAGTGGCTGCTGTGTATTCAGGCATGAAAAAGGGGCAAGGGTGAAAAAGGTGAGAAGGACTAGGACCAAAATTTTGGCAGTTAATATCAAACCGGGGGGAGTAAGGGATGATGAGTTTTAATGTTCAAGATTCTATGGCGTCAAGAAAAACTGTTTGCTAAAATGTGAAAGTCTTTGCTACATTTATCGGACCGTGGAAGGATGTTGAAAAAAACAGCTTGTGCTGCATATAAATAGGGATGGGTTACCGTTCGCATTTGAACCGGTTTGGTTCCAATTGTTGGTGCTGGGGCATCGATGCCGGTACTGAACAATACCAATTTTCTATACTTTTGTTCTGTTGCTTGTGGTAACAAATGTTAATTTATTTAACAATAAAATTATAATAATAGTAAAAACATTCACTTTAACAGTAATTTTCATTAAATAAAATCAAAGTCAGATTCATGAGGTTTTACTATATGTCAGATTTTCTGACAACTAATAAAACACAATGAATTTAAAACACATGACCCAGAGAGGATGGAGTAAAAAAATAAATAAAAAATTAAGATATAACAATAAAGCATAAATAATACCATAAATTAGTTTTACAAACAACAAAGTGAGAAGCAAAGTTCTTTACAATGAACAACATAAAGAACAAAATTAAGCAGTACTACAAGAACAGACGATAAACGTTAATTTGGGTCCTTGTGCAGTTGTTTTTCAAGAACGTGCATGGACAGATTGCGCACGTAGCGCGATGAATTTGAATTCGCAAAAAATGACAGCTGGAAGAGGACATGAATGACAATGAAGAGTATAATTGGGACTTGGGAGCAAACCCAATGTAGACTGTATCCTACGCAGTACGTAACGTTTGCTAGTGCTGCAGGTTGGCCACAAGATTTTGCAGTTTTATCGTTACCCATGAAATTAAAAATATGGTATAAGTTATATATTGTAACGATGGCAAAGCCTCACACCTTATAACATGATTCAAATCGATGGGTGAAGACGGACATCTGCTATGTCCGCGTGTGGTCCGCGCCGAGGAGAGGCAGGTGTCGCGGTGCTACCCGCATTTGGCGAGCTGATGACGGGGACTTCCCAGCCGCCGCTCAGCATCAGCACCAAGAAGTCCATGCAGGTGTGGGGCACCACCCTCAAGCAAAGGATGCTATTAACTGCGAAGCTTCACTCTCGTTTGGCTTCTAGCCGGTCAAATCTCGCTTGCTTGCTATCTCGAGTGGGTGACATCATACACTGGTTGTGCGTACACTGCTCAAGTACGCCATAGAAAATTACCAACACATCTACTCCCGGACAGTCACAACTTAAGATGTGCTTCAAAACATGGCCGTTTGATTTAACGTGAATCGTTGCCGTCTTCTGTACCGATCCCACCCGGAGTTCACTGATGCACTGACTCTCTGCTTATCCGCAACCCCTGCCCCCCCCCCCCCCCTGAAATATTTTCTCATTGGATATGCACGATTCACGTAGGTGACCTATTTTGGATTCAAAACGGCAAATTTTGCCAAAAGGCTAGGGATTTTCACGCCTGGTATTGTGTCACTGTCTCAAGTAAATTAACTGCATGAACCCAAATTTCCTTCAGCTAAACCAAAACAAAACAGATGTCATAGTTTTCGGCAATAAAGAAAAGAGGATTGTTGTTAGAAAACACTTCGAGTCACTACCTTTAGAAACCAAAGACCAATTTGGAATACTGATAAGACTCATACCTGACTTTCAGCATCCATCCATCCATCCATCTTCTAACGCTTATCCGAGGTCGAGTCGCGGGGGGAGCAGCCTTAGGAGGGGAGCCCTGACTTCCCTCTCTCCAGCCACTTCTACCAGCTTCCCCGGCAGGAGCCCACGGTGTTCCCGCGCCAGCCGAGAGACATAGTCTCTCCAGCGCGTCCTGGGTCGTCCTCGGGGCCTCCCGCCGGTGGGACATGCCCGGAACACCTCTCCAGGGAGGCGTCCAAGACGCATCGAAACAGATGCCTGAGTCACCTCAGCTGGTTCATTTCAACGCGGAGGAGTAGCGGTTTGACACTGAGTCCCTCCCGGATAACCGAGCTTCTTACTCTATATCTATAAGGGAGAGCCCGGGCACCCTGCGGAGGAAACTCATTTCGGCCGCTTGTATCCGAGATCTCTTTCTTTCGGTCACGACCCACAGCTTGTGACCATAGGTGAAGGTAAGAACCTAGATCAACCAGTAAATCGAGAGCTTCGTCTTTCGACTCCGCTCCTTCACCACAACGGACCAATACAGAGCTCGCATCACTGCAGACGCTGCACTGATCCGCCTGTCGATCTCCCGCTCCATCCTGCCATCACTCGTGAACAAGAACCCAAAATACTTCAACTCCTCTAGTTGGGGCAGGACCCGGAGACGGCACGCCACCCTTTTCCGACTGAGGACCATGGTCTCAGATTTGGAGGTGCAGATCTTCATCCCAACCGCTTCACACTAAGCTGCGAACCGCTCCAGTGAGAGTTGGAGATCACGGCTTGATGAAGCCAACAGCATCACATGTGCAAAAAGCAGAAATGGAATGCTGAGGCTACCAAACCGGACCCCCTCAACGCCTCGGCTACGCCTAGAAATTCTGTCCAAAAAAGTTATGAACAGAATCTGAGACAAAGGGTAGCCTTGGCGGAGTCCAACCCGCCAACGAATCCGACTTACTGCCGGCATTGCAGACCAAACTCTGGCACCGGTCGTACAGGGACCGAAAAGCCCGTACCAGGGGGCTCGGTATTCCGTACTCCCGAAGTACCACCCACAGGACTCCCCGAAGGACTCGGTCGGACGCCTTCCCCAAGTCCACAAAACTCATGTAGACTGGTTGGGCGAACGCCCACGCACCCTCGAGGACCCTGCTGAGGGTGTAGAGCTGGTCAATTGGTCTACAGCCGGGACGAAAACCACACTGCTCCTCCTGAATCCGAGATTCGACTTCCCGACGGACCCTCCTCTCCAGCACCCCTGAATAGACCTTACCAGGGAGGCTGAGGAGTGTGATCCCTTTATAGGTGGAACACACCCTCCGGCCCCGCTTCTTAAAAAGGGGGACCACCACCCCAGTATACCAATCTAGAGGCACTGTCCCCGATGACCACGCAATGTTGAAGACCACGACAGCCCCACAACATCCAGAGCCTTTAGGAACTCCGGGCGGATCTTATCCACGCCCGGGGCCCTGCCACCGAGTCCTCGAACCCTGAGATAGGAGAGCCAACCTCAAAGTCAAAGACTGCTTCATCAAAGGAAGACATGTCGGTGGAATTGAAGAAGTCTTTGAAGTATTCTCCCCACCGACTCACGAGGTCCCGAGTCGAGGTCTGCAGCACCCCATCTCCACAATACACAGTGTTGATGGTGCACTGCTTTCCTCTCCTGAGATGCCGGATGGTGGACCAGAATGTCCTCGAAGCCATCCGGAAGTTGTTTTCCATGGCCTCACCGAACTCCTCCCATGTCCGAGTTTTTGCCTCAGTGACCGCCGAAGCCGCGTTCCGCTTGGCCAGCCAGTACCTGTCTGCTGCCTGCGGAGTCCTACAGGCCAAAAAAGCCCGAAAGGACTCCTTCAGCATACCTGCCAACTTTTGAAAGTGAAAAAGCCTAGTAGCTAGGGTCCAGGGGCCGCATGTCGACGTCCGGTGGGGGGTTCAGCCCCCCTGAAGCCAAAGGATTTTTAGCATTTTCAGGGCTTAAAATGCAGCTAAGAAGTAACAAATTTTACATTTTTTTCACAATCACAACCTCATGTTTACTGTCAATTTACCTTAACTGTACTGATGGAAATAATCAAAAGAAAGTTCTTTAAAGCTCAACAATTTATTTAATATAACAAAGTCATAGAAAACCCTCATAAATGAATGATATCCAAATGTTCTCCATGTTATACAAGCTACAGCCTAAGCATTATTTGTTCTCCATTGTGCATCGTTTTGATTTTTTCAACTGGTCTTTCGAATGGGTCACACTGTGGCACTTGTATCCAGATGATGTCATCATCATTTTCCTCGTCATCAGGCTGCCAAGCACTTTGGTCGATAGACTTGCCCGGAACTCCGTCTTGTTCTTGTTGACATGACTGAAGATCCGTTCACAGTCTGCGTTGCTGTGATAAATCACCAACACAGACTTGGCCACTTTGAAGAGGGCTCCAAACTTGGCCTTGCCAGTGGCTGGGTCCTTGAGTTTAGAGAGCTCGTTCCACGCTGTGTCCACTCGCTCAGCTTCTGTGACGGCAGGGGTGAGTGGATCGCACTGGTATACGAGGAACTCCTCTTCCAGACTCCTCTTGTCATCCTTGGTCAGGAGGTGAGGGTACCTCTCAGCAAAGAATCTCACCTGGCGGAACTTGCAGTCCTGCCTGTAGCTGATATCCAGAATCCGGGCATTCACCAGAACTTCATCCCCAAAGGGAAATGCCCTGATCATGTAGCTGCATGTGCTGCTGTAGAATGCCCTGACACTGGAAAAGAAAGTGGTGAGGTCACATTCCTTTGCATGTTCAGCCACATAGTCCCTGCAGTTGGTTCCGATGAAGAGATCCTCGTCGTCCTTCTGGTTGGCCCGGTCCTTAAAGTTCACCTTTGTGATGTCACTGGCAGCGATGATGACCTTTGGCTTCATTAAGCGCATGATGAGCTTCCTGAACTGAGTCGAGAGCACATGGTGCAAGAGATGCACGCAGGGTTCATCTTTTTGGAGGAAGGTGTTGGTCTCGTTGAAGATTGGCAAGACTGCCATCAAGAAATGGGCATACAACAAAGTGTTCTTGTCACTCATCTTGGTGAGGATAAGGCTGGCTTTGCTGCTGCTGGTTTTGGTGTCATCTTCTTTCTTCTTCTCCTTCACCTTCTTAGACTTGTCCGCCATTTCCTTCTCCTTGAACATGTACCTGGCCAAGTCGAAGGTCTTGGAGGAGTCTGCTTTCTCATATGTTGCCTGAGGAGCGGCCGTGTCAAGCTTCCTTTTCTTCTCCTCCGACTTCTTCACATCAGGAGTGTAGGGCCTCTTTCTTCCTCTGCTGGATGGCATGCTGGACTTCTTCTCATGACCCACCTCCGCCTCAAAGAACTTGATGAGAGCCGTCCACTGCTGAAGGAGTCGGTCCAAGCAATGCTCCAGGGACAGCCATCTTGTTGACACATGCTTCAGGATCTTGGCCTTGGGTAGACCTTCCTCTTCTTGGAACTGTCGGAGTGCCTGCTTGCGTTTGCTGCTCTTCTCCAAGTAGTAGAACACGTCCACAAGCAGATCATCTAGCTTCACTGGCAATTGCTTCGCCCCTCTCTGAACAGCCAAGTGGATGAGATGACAGGAACAACCTGCAAATTAATTGCAAAAATTGAAAAGAAACTATGGAAAATTGTATTTTCAAGTGATATATTTGATACCATAAATTAATCAGCATGCAGCGTTTTCGTAATAGGCACATAGATAAGAAATAATAATAATTTTGAATAAATTGCATAGTCAATTACCTGCGATGTATGCTGACGGAGATTTTTCTGTGATGAAGGACGCGACTCCTTTCTTGGATCCAAGCATAACAGCGGCGTTGTCGGCAGCAAAACACACTAAATTATCCCAGGGAATGTTGTTCGAGTTCATTTCTTTTTCAATAATCTTAAAAATGTTCTCGCCCGTCGATGCCGTGTTGCATTCTCTCAACGAAAGAAGCACTGACAGAACTTTTCCTGTTTGGTTATCGAAGTATCGTACACAAATTGGATAAAGTTTTACATCGTCGTAGTCTGTACTTCCATCAGTAGACATGCTAAAAGGCGAAGATTTGATGACATCGACGATGCTTTGTGATGATTCTTCACCAAGGCACAATGATGTTCGAAGTTTTCGTTCTCCCACAACCATATTTTTTAGCGATCTTAGAATCGGGAAACATTCTCCTGAAAAGCGGTCCCATGTGGTCGGCCATAGCGATTGGAACACCATGTTCAATGATCGCTTCAGTAAATAACACTTCGGCATTTATGACGTCCAAAGAATCGGTTGGGGCGACAAAAAAAGTGGAGATTTTGCCGCTGGAATTACTGTCATTGGCATTTGATTTGTGTTTTTTCGTTCCCACGTGGTCATTAACGTCGCTAATTCCTCCATGACCCACAGAAAAGTCTTGTCTACACAGTGTGCAGTTCGCATAATTTTCACCTTTTCTCGATCTGATGATTACTCCAGGGAAAGCTTTGGAATATTCTTCACGAAAGCACTGTAATTTCCGTTTCGGTTTCACAATTTTCTGCACTTTTTCTCCGGTAGATTCCATAATCTATTCAAAGCACCTATATCTCGGTTCCTTCTCGCTGCCGATTAAACAATTGCAGTGCTCTAATTGAGCCAATTGAGCTAAAAATAAACCTCGCGCATGCGCAGACGACTGGCAGTACCGATAGCCTTTGTTTGAAATGGTACAGACGCTCCCCTACTTACGAACTTTCGAGTTACGAACAACGGTACATACGAACATGTCTGCGCGTACAGTACATGTCGAAAAATGTCCGTAAAGAGATGCTGTAAGTTAAGATTTTGTATTGCGCGTAGTGCTTCTTTCCGCCGCTAATACCGCCGCTTGGCGCTGTGAGAGCTCATTGGAGGCTCTGCAACGTGTCGAGGAGGAGGAGGAAGAAACACTTCCCCCCCGTGAAGAAATTCGAGGCGAAACTGTTGGCGGAGGGGTTTTCGCTGATAGATAAAGCCCTCGCACTCTTCGAGCAGCAAGACCCAAACATCGAACCTTGCCCAAAGGTTGCAAATCAAATAAATGATGCCACACAGTGCTACCGCGTCATTTATGAAGAAAAAAAAGGAAGCTGTGCAGTCGTCGTTGGATCGCTTCTTTCGGCCAGTTTCGAATAAATCCTCCAAGGGAGATACTCGCCAACCCGCATCTTCTTCTCCTCGACCCTCAACTTCTTTCGACGTGTTCTTCCATTAAGTGTCTCTCGTTCTCTCTCTAACATTGCACTGTACTGTACGTATTCTCTCTATTTTATTAAAAGTTTTTTTCAGTACAAACCAATGCCGTTTATTTGTATACAAGCCTTAAACATACTTATATAAACCTTCAATATACTTATATAGGCTTTAAATATAAATTATAATACAAAACATAGCGCTGAAGCAACTTACGAACGACCGCTCGGAACGGAACTCGTTCGTATGTTGGGGAGCGTCTGTACTTCGCGATCTCGTGGTGGAATGTTTTTCATTCTTTATTTACGATTTTAATTTTTTTTTTTTCAAGGGGAAAACCGTAGTTTTTGTAATGCAACCGTAACACCGTAATGGGTTCAAGAAAACCGTACTCATTACGGCAAAACCGTAGTAGTTGGCAGGTATGCTTCAGCCTGATGGCAGCCCTTACCGCTGGTGTCCACCAGCAGGTTCGAGGATTTCCGCCACGACGGGCACCGACCACTTTACGGCCACAGCTCAGATCAGCTGCCTCAACAATGGAGGCGCGGAACATGACCCACTCGGACTTAATGTCCCCTGACTCCCACGGAACAAGGGAGAAGTTCTGCTGGGATTCCACCAGATGTTCCCGGCAAACCCTCACAATGAGTTTGGGTCTGACAGGTATCTTCCACCACCAACTGATCACCAGCGTCGCTCCTCTCTTCACCCAAGTGTCCAAAACATGCGGCCGCAATTCCAATGACACGACTACAAAGTCGATCATCGAACTGCGGCCTAGGGTGTCCTGGTGCCAAGTGCACATATGGACACCCCTATGTTTTAACATGGTGTTCATTATGGACAATCCGTGATGAGCACAGAAGTCCAATAAAATAACACCACTCGGGTTCTGATCGGGAGTGAGGGGCGTTCTTCCCAATCACACCCCTCCAGGTCTCACTGTCATTGCCCACAAGAGCGCTGAAGTCCCCCAGCAGAACGAGGGAGTCCACAGGGGGAGTGCTGTCCAGCACACCCTCGAAGGACTCCAAAAAGGGCGGGTACTCTGAACTGCTGTTTGGTGCATAGGCACAAACAACAGTCAGGACCAGTCCCCCCACCCAAAGATGGAGGGATACTACCTCTACCAATATCAATTAGTATGCTCACACCTGCTCTGCGCCTGTCACCGTTGGCAACTCCAGAGTGGAAGAGAGTCCAACCCCTCTCGAGAGGACTGGTACCAGAGCCCAAGCTGTGTGTGGAGTCCGACTATATCTAGTCGGAACTTCTCGGCCTCACACACCAGCTCAGGCTCCCTTTCCCGCCAAAGAGGTGACATTCCATGTCCCAAGAGTCAGCTTCTGTAGCCGGGGATCGGTCCCCACCCTTGGCTGCCGCCCAGCTCTCTCTGCACCAAATCCCTTTGGCCCCTCCCACTGGTGGTGAGCCCATGGGAAGGGGGACCCACGTTGCCTCTTCAAGCTATGCCCGGCCGGGCCCTATGGGTGCCAACGAGCCCCACCTCCAGGCCTGGCTCCATAGGGGGGCCCCGGTGACCCGCATCCGGGCAAGGGAAATGTTTTTCCAATAATTGTATGCATCAAAAGGAGTCATGTGAGCCGTGCTTGGTTTGCGATGGGTGACCCTGCCAGGGGCATAAAGCCCCAGACAATATAGCTCCTAGGATCATTGAGACACACAAACCCCTCCACCATGGTAAAATGTCGGCTCACGGAGGACAAAGAGACTTTCAGCAACCATATCAAATTTATCACTAAAACAGCCTTTTACCAACTGAAAAACATCCAGACTGAAGGACTGAATTCGCAACAGTCTTCTGACAGGACTCTCTCAAAAGAGCATCAGACAGCTCAGTCAGGACGCTGTAGCTCAGGTGCGGACCAAAACAAAAAGATCAGAACATATCACTCCAGTCCTAAAATATTTGAACTGGCTTCCAATAAGCTGAAGAATGGATTTCAAAATGATCCTACCGGTCTATAAATCACTGAATGGAAAGGTTTCTGGGGTAAACCCTGCAACCGTTCGCCGACATCAGCACGATTATCAAATGTGTTGATATTAATCTAATAAGACTTTAGTATAATAAGACTAGCGGCAATCGTGTTTCTTCAAGTAGATTTCAAGTAACGCCCAACTCCGCTAGCTTCCTACATCGCAGTGGAGTGGAGTGATGCATTACCTCCCCAGAGCCACCAACAGAAGTAGCATCATGGTATGTTGGCAAACATGGTAGATCGCGATTATCTAGTATATTTGCTTGTTTTAACGTATTTGAACAATGTGACCCATGATTAGTGTTGAGCGATATATTCAATATAAGGTATTAATTTTGCCGAAGGTAGATGTTTTGTCTTAACGCGGTAGTGCATGTTGGTGACGTCATCGCATTAGGGCTGCCCCGACTAGCGTAAGTACGTCGACGTGCACACCATACCGTTGACGTTGAGTGAGCCCCCCACCCCCCGGCACACGTTGACGTTAAGTGTCGACACGTGCATACTGCCAGTTGTAAACAAGTGTGAATAGCAGAAAAGAAAGGAGAACAGCAGAAATTGGACGTGACATATGTCTATTGAGGAAGTCGTAGTCAAGCGAACGACAGTATGCATGGCAGTACACAGTGAGAGAAAATTACTTTCTAAATAAACCTCACAATACCAAGTAGCATGAGATACAGTAAATGCATTGTATCGCTTTTATTTTGAAATTGTTTCCGGAAGCGTGTCGCCGCGACGTAATGCAGCATAAGGGCTGACGTGATTCATAGTTTATGAAAGCACCAAACTTGCGACAGAAGGCAGTAACACAACTTTGTCCTGAAATCCCATTCAAGCTCCAGTTAAGTGCAGTAAGACATAAATACGCTATTGACATTACCAGCGTTTAACGGAGGCTGCCAGCTAGCAGCACTAAGCAGCAAGCTGGCCGTGCTAGCTAGCAGTGCTAAAGTTCCCCAAAAGCGCTACTGTGATTCAGACGTCACTTATCGTCGCATAGACCAAAATCTATGGGGAGAGATTCAGAGAGGAAAATAGTGTGCTACTAAAGCAGTTTGAATTTAAGTTTTTTAAAAAAGGAAAAAAAAGTTGATTATCTAAAAAATGAAAACTAGTTGGTTATTCATTATTGCGTGCAAATGTGTTTTTTGTCTTCTGTATTTATAATTGTCCTTTAATCAATCAAGAATATATATTTCTATCTAAATACCCGGTTATTTGCTAGAATTTTCAGTAGGATATCTGAATACCAAAATATTTGATAGCTGTAGCCCTAATAATATTAATTTTTAGTTAGCATGCACACGAGTTCGTTCACTACGCCCCCTATCAAATCTAGCTAGCCTGCACACCGCAAGACATACTGCATATGCATAATTTTGATTTGAGATTTGCACAATAAATGTTATCCAAAGTATATTTATTCTTTCATTGTTTTTTCAAAATCCGTTTAGCTTCTATAAAGGACTACGTAAACCAGTAAGCAAATTATTAATAAAAAAAAAACAAAGTAAAAAAAACACTTAATTCTGTACCGTGATATACCGTTACCGTGAAGGGATGCAGTTTATACCGTGATATGAATTTTGGGCCATATCGTCCAGTCCTACCCATGAAATTTTGTTTTTTAAACAAAGTGAGTGATTTCCGTAACAAAATATGGACAATCGGTAACAGTTGGCAGCTTTGGGTAACAAATGTGTTACAAATCTAAACAACTTAAGAGTTAGAATGGAGTTGTGGTCTATATAACCTCCTCTAGACGCCGCCGCTGCTCCTTCTGCTGCTCAATACGCTTCTGCCTCTCGGCCAGTAGTTGTCGCTTGTATTCTTCCTGTTCACGAAGCTGCTGCTCCTGAAGCAGTTGCTGACGGCGGAGTGCCTCCGACCTCTCCTTGTTCTCCTGCTGTAGGCGGATGAAGTCCCGGCGCAGCGTTGACTCACCCGGCACATTAACAATGGAGCTAGGCCATGAGAGCAATCAGACACATGTTAAACTGTTGTAATACGTGTAGTGA
The DNA here is from genome assembly GCF_051991255.1 of Vanacampus margaritifer. Classification (NCBI taxonomy): domain Eukaryota; kingdom Metazoa; phylum Chordata; class Actinopteri; order Syngnathiformes; family Syngnathidae; genus Vanacampus; species Vanacampus margaritifer. The sequence continues at coordinate 36,433,483 of NC_135432.1, read as the reverse complement.
GGAGTAAGTTGTGACAGCACGTAGAAGAACTCTGATGCAACCAAACCTTGGTTCACCCTCCTGCTCAGCTGGATCCTCTTCCTCCTCCTCACTGCCACTGTACTCGTACTCTGTCTCATCTGTGCACAGGAGACATTCTAAGTGATGCTAACGTCACATAACAGTTCTTCAGAATTGTGGAGACAAATGCACCTTTCTCGCCCCTCTTCTTCTTAGTGCGATCAATGTGGTCTTTCAGCTGAATTCGGACCTGCCTCTCATTGGGTTGGTCACGAATGAAGGGATGTTTAAGCAACTGTTCGGTTGGCGGCCGCTGTGTGTAGTTCTTCACCAGGCAGCTTTCGATGAAACTGAAAAACTTTTTGGACCTGGACATGTAAAATTGGGATTCAATTCAGTTACAAATGGGTTTGACATTGGCCCTGCATTCACAGCAGAAATTAATTCCAATTTAATTGTACTGTGTTTAACAGATATACAGTACAATTGTTTTGACAGTACTATTTTTAAAACTACTAATGTAATTATAAAACGTTTCAAGTGTTAAATGACTATGATTCAAGTGTAAGAGTGAGAAAATAGGTGAAACAGTACAAGTCAAATTAATTGATTGTTATAATAAGGAAAGCATTCAGATGGGATTTAAAAGTCACAAAAGCAAGATGCACTGAACGATGCCCGTGAACTAGACAGAACTGAACAACCATGAACAAATTGACCCTTGCAAACCTACCTCCTCGCCTGCAACAAAAAGGAGTGAGCCCTGACGTTGGAAAATAATATTTTGAAGCACGCTGTGGCTGATGCCTGATTCAATTTCTGACATAAGGAGAGTCATGTCTGGAGGATGTTTTTTTTCAGAGTCAATTATTAGTAGTTGAGGAGGCCAAAAAACAATATTTGAGCAGATATTCATTTTCAGTAAAAGCAGCCCAGCCCTTCTCAAATAGTGGGGCAGCCCCACCTCCAAGGAACACTTTTTTTATAGCCACACAACCACTGTAGTAGGTGACAGTGGCACTTTCATTGGCCCACTGCAGAAAATTGAATTTCAAATCGCGATTGCCACGTGTGAAAAATTAAAGTAAAGTAAAATTAAACTGCACACTCCCTTCTCACTTACACAATGCGCACATGACGTCACAGCCACAGAGGGCGGGAAATTCAAACCTGACTCCAGTCTACAAACTATTGGCCAGAGGCTTGCAGGAGAACCCATTGTGAACAGCTGAGGTGCTCATCTGCTAAAGATGAGATGTTTTGAGTCATAAATGGCCAAATAAAAAGGTTATAGTAAAGATATTTTGGGACAAATTGCTACATAGGGCCAATGGCTTTAATGCCAATAAGCAAACAATGTTATGCAGCTTTTATAGCTAAAAATGTTGAAGGCACATCATCACCCTCAATTGAAGTTACACCATAATTTATAAATATGTCCGTAATTCTGGTTCAAGCAGCAAAGTTCAATAAATGTTGAATGTACTATCATAATTGTGTATCCATCCATCCATCCATTTTCTGAACTTCTTATCCTCACAAATGTTACGGGTGTGCTGAAGCACATACCCAGCTGTCTTTGGGGAGTAGGCAGGGTTAGGGTGGGAGCTTTATATCGTCAGTTTTTTTCACGATGTTCAATTTTACATTATTGAGTATTAACACTGTCATTAAAAATGAACAGGTCCATGGATTAGTTGCAAAGTAAGAAATGATAAAATCCTCATTTGGCGAATCAGCGTGCAAAGATACTGTTTACTGTAAATCGTCATTCTGCAAATAATCAGGCAATCAGTCACATGACTTGTGATTTGGCAAGACCAAATTCCACCTCCTTAGCCTGGAAATGATTCGGGTGTTTGACAAGACTGACATCAGTCAAAAGAAAATTGTAAGTAGTGTTGTTCCGTTACCGTTTTTTTGGCACCCAATTCCGATACCCAGTTTTGCAGTATCGGCTGATAACAATACCGTACCAAATACCTAGGTTTTGTCTCAACATGAAAAAGCTGCCCTGCCATTGGTTTAGAACATTCAAGGGCCAATAGGATACATTGGCTTAATACTTGGCTTGACACTTAATTGTTAAGAGGCGTTAAGCCTCATCGCTTGTTAGGCGGCTGGCTTAAGGAAGAGAGTTGGGGCTCTGCAGATAAAGACAGAAAGATCAGTTTTTACTTAACGGTACAGACTTAACTCACCATTTTTTGGATTTGAGCCTTGGAGGTGGGTTCCTTGGAATCAGGAAGAGTGCTCGCATGGGGTGCATGTCACAAAGCGCTGCAAGTACACAGCACGCATCATACGTCAGAGACAACCCTAAAACTGTGTTCACAAAGCAAGAAGCAGAAAGAAGCCCTTACGTGGCGCTCCTTCAGCCATCTCAATTGCTGTGATGCCGCAAGACCACAGATCACTCTACAAGAAATTAACAGTGTCAGCCACGCACACGCACAGAACACACACAAAAGAGGGTCTTACTCTGTAGTCGTATGTTGCATCGGGGTTCTCGTCGCAGGCGATGACTTCAGGGGCCATCCAATAGGGAGTACCGATGAAGGTGTTTCTCCTGCCCACAGTTCGATCAAGCTGGGCACTTACACCAAAGTCCACTGCGGAGGGATGGCAGGCACAATTGATCGTTGTCAGATAAGATCTGCAACAAATTCTTTTGACAAACAGCAGGGTTTTTCAGCTAACCTAATTTGACTTCAGCATTCTCCGTCAATAGGACATTCTGGCCCTTGATGTCACGGTGGATGACGTGGTGGGCATGTAGGTGGGCCAGACCCTACCAGAGACACAGACAGAGGACATAAGTGAGTCAGCTGAGAAATTTGACAGCAGCCAAGCCCAAGGATCCGCACAAACAAACAGGGCACCGATCGAGCAAAGCCGGTGTCTGGATAGGAGCCAATGATGGAGGTGGACGTGGGCCACAAAAGATGAATGGGAGAAAGTAGAGCCGGATTAACCACCACATGGTGAATAAAAATAAGTCAAAGGTGGAGCAAGATAACCAAAGCATGGCAGTGCCACCTAAGCCATCACAATGGAAGCTGAAATGGGCCAGCCAGCTACCCAAGCGAGCTTGCTGGCATGAAAAGAGGGTACTGGACACAGCCAGCAAGATCTTACTGCACCAAAGCCTATGCCAACATGTATCAAATGTACTTGTGTATTGAAACTAAGGCTGCAACTAACAATTATTTTAGTAACCGACTAATCTGTTAATTATTTTTTGATTAATTGATCAATCAGATTTTGAAAAAAGTTTTAACTTTCATCCATTTATTGAAAACCAGGACATTATTTCAAATTGGCAGTGTAGACAATTGACAAAGAAATTAAGAATTCAGTAAATTGTTTTGGTTTGGAACAGGTCTGAAAATATTTTGATCATTGTTTTCCAAAACATTTTGATTATTGTTTTTTAGAGTAAAAGCAAATGTCTGAATTTGATTCAACACAAAGATGATCCGTCTTGTTTTCATGGAGGACTACAGAAATTGGAGAACATAAGCTGTTGATGAGCCGAAATGGATTCCGGACAATTTTAAATTGAAAAAGCTACCTAAAAGATTAATTTATCAAAAATGATGATCAATTAATTTGATAATCAATTAGTTGTCGATTAATCATTGCACCTCTATCTACTAGAAACCAATCTAAGATGTCACTTTACAGGGACCGTAACAAGCCGTGGTACACTTTCAGAAAGTAATCAATTCTTTGAAATTAATCTTTTTTTTTTTTTAAAGAGATTAGAAGCAAAAGGAAGAAGCGCACTTACTCTGAGGATTTCTCTGGAGATATAGGCAATCCAGTCTTCCTTCAGCTGGTTCCCCTTGGTGTTCTTCACTAGGTCTGTGATGGAACCAGCCCCACAGAACTCCATCACTAACTAAAGCCCCAAAAATATGTTGAAAAAATAAGCATAAGCGGACAAGCATTATCTGACAAACACAAAAAGCAAAAAAATATATATGGTGGTTACATGATTGTCAACCTTTTCCCAAATGTTAGCATTCTTGTATTGATTTATATGTGTAGATATGTACAGAATGATTTACCCAAAGCTGGTCATCATGTCCAGGTGGACTCTTTTTAATAAATGCGCCATAGTAGGTGGCAATGTTTCTGTGGTGGGAGTACTTCTTCAACATATTAATCTCCAGTTTAATTTCCTCCTCTTCATCCTGCACACAAACAAATGTTAGAGAGAGAGTGAGTGAGTGAGAGACACAACACATTAAGCATTTCTGATGAAAAGGTTATAAGAGGTACAAGTTCCCAGTGTCCAGTGTTTGTTTCAAGCTACTGGGATGCCATGTGGCAGAAAAATAACCTCATTCGTTAAAGGAATCCTGGCCAAATTAAAATGTATGGCTTGACTAGTAGTAATTATAGTGGTGTGACAATGCTCGCACCCTTCCTGATTTCCTTTTTTGCATGTTTAGATGTTTCCCATCAACAATTAAAATATTAGTCAAAGACAAAACAAGTAAGCACAAAGTTTTTAAACAAAGGTTTTAATTAGGGCTGGGTATCGATTGTAATTTCCTCAATCGATTTCATTTAGATTCACAAGAGTTCAGTTTGATACAATTTGGATTTTTCCCCCCCATTCGATTAACTTAAATACAATATATCGATTAATTATGAAACATCAATTCTTCCTAGATGTCAAGGTCATGATAAAAACTCCACAAATATTAAATTCTAAAAGAAATTTTGCGGTGGCAGTAACTGGTCAAATGATTTAATTTATTGATGAAAGTAATGTGTTATAATCACTTAAGTGTTAAAGAAACATTGACATTAGCAAGGATGAAATGAAAATATTTTCAGAATTCTGATTGAATAATTGTAAATATAAATTGGAATATTCTCAATTGTCTTAAAGTGCAATAAGTCAGGTCTTTTATAAATGTAAGAAAATACTTTTAAATTCATGTGAACAGTAAATTTCATGAAAACAGTAAGATAAAAAAATTAATTGGCCTTTAAAATTCTATTTTCTTAAGAATTTATAGAAAAGGAGATTAAAATAATAATATCTATAAATATATAATAATATATTGATATCTCAGCTCCTGAAGCAGATAGAAACATAATTCCAAAAACATTTCAGAGCTTACATGTGTGGTGTTCACACAAACCTAAATTTATTATAAACCTTCAATATTTTTTTTTAATCAACAAAAAACTGTCACATCTGCGGGTATATTTACCACAATTGTAATAACCTCGGGGTATCGAGTGGTAATTATTTACTATTACAAAGCCGTCAAAATTTTCAACATCCTCATTGTCAACAAGCATATTTCTTAACAATATGTCACTGTCCACTCGTTACACTGATTCGAATTCCTCCCGCGCCATCGTCAATCGCATCATTTACTTCATAACTTTCGCAAATCTTCGTCAACCATGAACGTTTAAATAAAATTCCGGGACCCGCTACGAGGCCCACGTCACCCTCTCGTACATATTCTGATGCATTTAATCGGCTAAGAGACCAAGAATTGGTCAAAAGAAAACAAAATGACGAATCGGCTCTCCCGGCTTTAGGAGAAGAGCGCTGGAGCGATCCCGGCTTAAACGGTAGAAGCGCAGTCACGCGTTCCCGGCCTTAATGGGTTAACTGAAGCAAGTGAGGCCCAGTTTGAAACCCAGATTGGTTGTTTTGCTGCACTTTCACATTGCAGGAGACCAGGGAGAATCATGAGGCTAGAGAGCCAAACCTGTCAAACTCATTTGTCTACAGACAGAACCTGCTGAAGCCAGCTTGCTGACTGCCTTTTGATGCACATTACCCAAAAGACATTTACGGTATGTAGCTCTGTATATACGTGTGGTCACATCTGTCCATAGCCGCACTTCCACCAAAGGAACTTCGGGGTAAATTTACGGGTCCAGGCCCGTATGTGCGTGTCTCCACTGCAGGAGCCTTTCCAACCGGGCCACATTTACAGGAACTTACGGGGACGAGCAGAGGTCCTTCTCGAGGGTAGGTACTCCGTTGGCCCGATAAACTCCTGATCGAGCTAAAAATTATTTTGTATAAAAAATTATCTTACCTTCATGCGCGGCGAAGATGCATTTTCGGCTTAAGTCTCTTCCACCCAAACAATTCTCTTGCTAATCCTTTGCCTGTTTTCGTTCCACTCTACTGTTAGCCTTTTCAAATTCTTCATCTAGACGCTGTCTCCTGTCACTCAAACCATCCATCCATGCCAAGTCCATTAAAAAAAAAAAAAAACAGCAACCGCCACAAGTTTTTCTCTTTCCTCGTTCTGATTTTTGCGGCGTCGTACTTTGGTGACATCACAGAAACCGTCGCGAGGCGATTACATGTCGATCAAAACTCGGGACTTGCGAGTCAGCCTCTTCAAATTCTTCATCTAAACGCAGTCTCCTCTCACTCAAACCATCCATTCATGCCAAGTAAATAAAATAAAAAGCTGAGAAAAACAGAACAGAAACCACCTAAAGTTTTTCTCTTTCCTTGTTGTGATTTTTGTCACGCGGTGCTTGGGTGACGTCACGGGAGAAAGCGTCGCAGTGTTTACGTGTCGATCGAAACTCCTGACGTCGCGAAATGGGCCGTACTCCGCAGTTGAGACACAGCCACAAGCGGGCCGGCTGAGAGGACGGTTCCTGTGAAAGTCCCTACCCCCCTCCCCATAACCGAACGTCCAGCGGTGGAAACATGGCTCATGTGCATGTTTTATGCTCTGGACGTCCCCCTGAATCAATGCAAAAAGAACTGTCAGGCTTTACCTCTGTGACGTCCATGACCTTGATGGCAGCCAGCTGTCCAGTCTTGACATGTCGTCCCTGTTAGAAGAAATGGCAGAAGTGGTTTCAAAATCTCACCAAACTCCACAAACAATGGTTACATTAAATCTCAATAAATTCTACACACTTTCAACTACACAACTCCCATTCACACACACACAACATAGTCATCACTTTTGCAAGAACACCAACCACAGTCTAGAACTGATTTTCATAATAAAAGCCACTTCAATCTTTAATGTACTCCACTTTGATCACACAAGGCTACTGTGTGCTGCAAAAACAAAGGAGGTAGCCATCTTGGCATGCGAACCAAGCACAGGCTGCTGGTACTGGTGCACTCCAATTCCAAACAGCCATCAGAATTTGTGCCTTTTTTCACCTTGAGCCTCAGGGACAACTATCCAAAAGTGGCTTGGTTCCACAACAGTATAAGCTTAAAGGTGACACTTTGCTGCATGACTGACGGCATCGCTTAACTGGCCTTTTAACTTGCCACATGGGCGCAAGGCGACCGTAAGGTCCATATTGGTTCTCGCAGATAGGGAGGGACGGAATGCAAGCACCATGGGTTTATTTTCTTTTTAAAGGTCAACAATGTGCATGTGACAGGAGCAGAGCGAGAACACCATCTCCACCTTCAGCCAAAATCTTAGGGACAGAAAGCAAGGCAACAGAACACATTCTTGCCGTTGTGTAAAGAAAGGATCTAGTAGCAGCACAAGAAATCCAGAGTTGTGCATTACTCATTTCCCTACAAGCATTATCTAGGATTTACTGTATCATTCAATCCCAAGTCAAGTGAGGATGCAAGCAGGGAAGGGAGGTGGAGACGAGGCGAAATCAAGATATTACATAACACTTAAAAAATTACATACTGTGTAGATGTGGTGTTTCTTTCCACTCATGCGTAATTGCAAGCAAAAGTATGTAAATTCTGCAAAAATTGGTCAGTCATAACATTATTATTTTTAATGTACAATTAACACCTTTAAAAAGGCATTTTGCCACTTGCTGTCGACTGAAAATGACATCCCATATTGACGGCTCAGGTAACAACCAATCACGGCTTACCTAATGTTTACAAGTTGAGCTCTGATTGGTTGTTACGTGAGCCCTCAACATGATGTCATTTTTAGTTGACAGCAAGTGGCAAAATGCTTTTTTAAAGCCATTAATTGGACATGCAAAATTATGTCATGGTATCAAATTTATGTTCCACAAACTATTAACGTTTTACTGCGGAAAATTGCAAAATTTCTATCCCTTTAAATGAACCTTGCAAGTCAGTTGCGCAATGTGCATGCATGAGTACATCCTGTCTGCCATTGGCTTCCTTTGTGTCTCAACTCCAACATATTGTGATAATGAATTGAAAGGTGAAATGCACACAAGAACACCGAAAGTTTTGTTCCAAAGGATCAGCCACTCAGAGAACACAGTGGGTCTTTTGACTTGTGATTAGGCTGAGGGTCGTCATGAGGGAAGATGGCCCAAAAAGAAATGTGTCAGCTTGAGAGTCTGAAGAAACACTGCATGTTATGTTGCATTTAACATTTTTCCATTCGGATGAATGTAATGAGGGAATACAAAACCAAATGCCGTCCTTATGCTGCGGTCAGACTGAACACAAATGGAACTATTCTTGTGACGCAATTATATATAACACCAATGCAGTTCGCATATGTGACGCATTTGAGACGTTGCGAGTGGGGGCGAGCATATTCACTCAAGTTTGTAAATTTGAACTGGAAAACACACATCGCGTCATGACAGCTAGTTAAGCACTGAGAATGTACTTACTATGTCACACACGTGGCTTCCTGTGCAGGTAGAGTGGAGACACAATGGATTAAAATAGAGTAAAATAATGGAGTAAAATAATCATTGCGGTCTGTGAGCTGTCCAACAGAGCCAGCTTCTAATATCAGGTCTGAGCCAAAAAGGTGCAGGCTTGGAGAATGGTGAGCAAGGAAGTTAGCGTATCTGGTAAGTGTATTATATATATATATACTGTATATATATATATATATATATATATATATATATATATATATTGCGATATTACAGCGCAGGGTTAGGGTTAGGATTTACACAATAAGCATAGAAGAATGTTATATTAATGGAACATTAAGCCTTAATATTTTATTTCAGTGCTATTCAAACATGAAAGACTGCAACCTGACTTTTCAGATAAATAAATACATTTTCATACAAATCTTACAGTGTACATGTACAAGTTTACTGATTAGTATTTTCTAAATTTGAGTTTAAAAACAAAACAACAGAATCGCAATAAACAATTTATAGATTTGTATGGGGATTAATCTGTATCGAATCGAATCGTGACCTATGGATCGTGATACGAATCGAATCGTCAGGTACTAGGCAATTCACACCCCTAATATATATATATATATCGCATCTGTACGAGTTTTTTTTCCCTCTGTCCGACTCGACTATCCCACTCCTGTCTACTCCCATGAACTTTTACCCTGTCTGGTGCCAATCCTGTGATTAAAGGTCAAGTTGACTCCCATTCCCGGCCGGGACCCGCCGGATTACAAAAAAAAATTCAGCTTTTAATGGTCATACAGTGAATCTGGAATCTGGAATCTGGATGGTATTCACAGTGTTGTGGAGATGTGGTAAAGGAAGGCTATATGGTTAAAATTATATTAGTTATATTACATTCAAAATATAATGACCTTTATTATTGCCACATAGGAGAAATTTGCATTGTTTCGGCAGCAATAGTGAATACAGGAAATGGAAATACACAAGTACATTGCACAAGGATACGCCGGTTTGAAAAACATGCATGGTAGGTTAAGTGAACACTCTGTGATTGTGAGTGTGAATGGTTGTTATTCTGAGTGTGCCCTGCGAGTGGCTGGCAACCAGTTCAGGGTGTACCCCGCCTACTGCCCGAAGACAGCTGGGATAGGCACAAGCTCGCCCGCGACCCTCGTGAAAATAAGTTGATAATAGACGGATATCTCCCAGCCCTAAACTGTAACATAACACAGAACGTGGAAAGTGAAGCGCTGTGAATACTTTCTGGATGGAACTGTAATATAGGAGTAGATGCCCGCTGCGGGATGGGTGACATTTAAACACCTCCACACTCTGACCTCAGATCTTCACAGTCGATCAGCACTAGGGGTGAGACAATACGGGTAACTCACGATTCAATACTGTGACGATAAGAGGCACACGATAACGATAATATCACGATACTCAATATTCAATATAGTGTCAGAAATTTCCTCACCAATATATCACGGTATACAGTATGTGAGTGACAGGGGAAACTTGCCGACTGTTCTTCTTCGCCAATAGTGTCCAGACACAAGTTCTTTGCCACTGCTTCTGCCTACAAAAGTACTGAAAATTGGTACAGTTGAGTATTGGTAACGATTCCCAGGTACCGAGAATTGGAACAGTACCGGTTAAAATGTGAAAGGTACCCATCCCTACAGATGGTGGACCAGAATTTCCTTCGAAACTGTCCGGAAGTCATTTTCCACGGCCTCGCCGAACTCCTCCCGTGCCTGAGTTTTTGCCTCAGCAACCGCCAAAGCCGCGTTCCACTTGGCTAGCTGGTACACCTGTCAGCTGCCTCTGGAGTCCCACAGGCTAAAAAGGCCCGATAGGACTCCTCCTTCAGCTTGACATCATCCCTTACCTCTGGTGTCCACCAGCGGGTTCGAGGATTGCCGTCATGACTGGCACCAACCACCTTACAGCCAGAGCTCCAATCGACCGCCTTAACAATGGAGGCGCGGAACATGGTCCACTCGGACTCAATGTCCCCCACCTTTCCTGGGACAAGGACAAAGCTCTGATGGAGGTGAGTGTTGAAACTTTTTCTGACAGGGGTTTCTGCCAGTCGTCTCCAGCAAACGCTCACCCTCGGACCAGCATCTTCTGCCACCATCGGAGCAAACACACCACCAGGTGGTGATCAGTTGACAGCTCAGCCCCTCTCTTCATCCAAAAGTCCAAAACATGCGGCTACAATTCCGATGACACAAACACAAAGTCAATCATCGAACTGCAGCCCAGGGTGTCGTGCACGTGCACATATGGACACCCTTATGCATGAACATTTGTTCGTTATGGACAATCCATGACTAGCACAGAATTCCAATAACAGAACACCACTCGGGTTCCTTCTGATGGAAGGGGCCCAATCATGGCCATCCAGGTCTCACTGTCATTGCCCACGTGAGCGTTTAAGACACCCAGCAAAACGATGGAGTCCCCAGGGGGAGTGCTCTCCAGCATACTCTTCAAGGACTCCAAAAATGGTGGGTACTCTGAAATGCTGTTTGGTGTATAGGCACAAACAACAGTCAGGAACCCCCCCCCGAAAGCGGAGGGAGGGTACACTCTCGACTACCGGGGTGAACCCCAACATGCAGGCGCCTAGCCGGGGGGCAATAAGTATGCCCGCACCTGCTCTGCGCCTCTTACAGTGGGCAACTCCATCCAGAGTGGGAGAGAGTTCAACCCCTCTCGAAAGGATTGGTATCAGAGCCCAAGCCGTGTGTGGAGGAGACTCCAACTATATGTAGTCGGAATTTCTCTACCTCAGACACCGGCTCGGGCTCCTTCCCCGCCAGAGAGGTGACATATCATGTCCCAAAAGCTAGCTTTTGTAGCCGGGGATCAGACCGCCAACGTCCCCGCCCTTGGCTGCCGCCCAGCTCACTATGCACCTGAGCCCATTGGCCCCTCCCACCAGTGGTGAGCCCATGGGAATGGGGACCCACGTTGGGCAAGGGAATCAACCGCCCATTTATTGTACGTGTCATAAGGGATCTGTGAGCTGTTTTGTGTGGCCCCTCAGCTAGGACCTGTTTGCCATGGGTGACCCTACCAGCCTCTCCTAGATAATATAGCTTGGGGAGTCTGACTTTTCCTACCTCAAACCAGGAAGTGTGTACGGGAATGCCCCCTTGAACTCGGAAATCACTTGCGAAGTTGGAAAAAAAAAAAAAAAGTACCCCGACTTAACCGGCCGACTTCGATGTGACGTCACTCTACAATGGCGACCACTATGGAAACGCATCGTTAATGGTAAAACACAATCTACTTGAGTATAAAACTAGATAACTTTCTTCATTCATAAATATTCGGCCTAACTTCACGTAACACAACGTACGTGACAGTATGCCGCTATCTCTTAGGGATGTAACAATATTATATGAGCTTTTATTATTAACAAGATCAGGAGATCTTATTGAGTATTGTTAGCTTGTTTTTAGATCACCAACCACTCAACAATATCGCGATAATTATCGTATCGTGAGGTAAATAATGTAATATTTATCGTATCGAGATGTTTGGATATCATTACATCCCTAGTATCTCTATGCATGAAATGATACGGTGAACTACTGAACTGTATGGAATGCTTATGAAATAAGATAAATACATGAATGAAGAAAAATTCTGAGAAGGCATGTTTACTGGAGGCCAAAATGTGTTTTGAGGACCAAAATAAAAAAAATATTTTACTTTTCTTTTTTTTACTTCCGCCTTGAACGCTTCAAGATCGAAAGTGGGAAAAGCCAATTGGGATAATTCTAAACTCCAACCTTCCTCGAATGCAGCATAAGCATGATTACAAACCTTATCAACATACCGGTACTTACAGACATTGGGCAACAATTACTAACATGCGTAGGAATGTTCGTACTCTGTGCACATGAAGGGCATATAAACGCAAAATCACTGTTGGATTCACAACAGTTAGCATGACTTATGTTAAGCATGCATATGTTGATGAATCAAACTTAATTCTAAATAGGAACCCACGAGCCCGCGGCAGCCTAATTTGCATAACTCTTGCCCATTTGACGGATCTCAGCCAATACGCAGAGATAAAAAAAAAATCTGCTAGAGACGTTCTTTCTCAGTCTTCTTCCTATTTTCAAAAGGTTTGTGTCAAAAGGTTCGCATAATCGGAAAGCTTGCGGAAACACCTGACAGAGGCTTTTTCCCCCAGTGTTTTATTAGTCCGGCAGCCCACCAGGCTTTTCTTCTGAATGGAGTATGATTCACAACAGTTTGCATTTATGCCTTCCACTTTTTAAGGCGTCAATCATAAACAACAATCATAAATAAAACCTTCATCTTTTAAGACTTTTTTGCAAAGTCTCTATTTTATGTTTGATTTTTTACTGAGTTTTATGTTTTGATTGACTACAAGAAAGCTCAAATAAAATAAAATAACTAAAAAAGAACTAGTTCCATTGGCAGCTATACATGCCCGCGCCATGACACTACCACCAGTGTGCTTCTCATATGAGGTGGTACGTTTTCGATCATGAGCATTTCCCTTTACTTTACCATACCCTTGTCTACCAATTCTTATGGTACAAGTTAATCTTTGGCTCACCTGTCCAGAACATGATGTTCCAAATACTTTTTTTTTTTTTTTTTAGATGTTTGTCAAACGCTATTCTGGCCTTCCTATTTTTTAGGCTCTCTAATTGTTTATTATATCTTGTGGTGAAGACTTGGTGAAGTCTTTTTTAGATTGTTGTCACTAACACATACCTGTACACCTACCTCCTGGAGAGTGTTCTTAATCTGGCCAACCATGGTGAAGGTGTTTTTCCGTCACCAGGGATAACATTCTTCAATCATCCCCTGGAGCAACCAGAATTCAAATCCAAAACCAACCACAGCTGTTTTCGGTAGTCTTTTGGTGTTGCTGAGCTCATCTGTGCGTTCTTTCTTTTCACGAATGTTCCAAGCAGTTGATTTAGACAATACACCTAGTATTTTGGATGTCATGACATATTGAGATTTGACAGCAATAGATTCCAAATGCAAATAGCACACTTGAAATGCACTTTAGACCTTTAATCTGCAACTTGTAATTGGTATAATTGGGATAATTACACTCACCATGAAACAGCTAAACAGTCACTTGTACATTTACTTTTGGTTCTTAAATAGAAGGCACATAAAATACAAACTGTTGTAACTCCCACACCGTTCACCTGATTTGGATGTAAATACAGTAGCCCAAATCAAAGCTGAAAGTCTTCTTGTGTTATTTAACGGCAAATCTATCCAAATCTGTGTTTAAAGCCAAAAACATGACATTTGTGTTGATGGTTCAATATTTATGAGTCTGACAGTAAATCGACAGTCAAAAACTGAGTTAATTTGGAATTAGGCACTTGGACATGCAGTAACAAGGTTAGCTAAATTGTGCATGTCAATGTGGATGCTCTCCCTTCTAATAGCCAGCAAAGTTCATTTCTAAAAGAGAAACATGACACCAAAAGCTTCCAGTAAGGAGGATTCCCATTCACTAAACGAGACTTTGTTCTGATCAAAGCAGAAAATGACAATTGGTTCTGACTTCGAAGGACCGCATGCAATAAGATTAGTTGTTTCCCCATCTGTGCCTTCTCTTCTACTTTTTAATAAGGTGAGTTTTGTAAGACAGGTGAAGAATCAAACTACCTGATACACTTTTTATTTTTTTTTACTTAAAGCTCATATTTGGTTTCATTAACAATCAACACCTCCAAATCAGGGTCAGGCAACTGAGCCTAGACAAAAGTGATGTCATGTTTCTGCAGCACACATCAGCAACGTAGTCTGACAGCAACATCTGCAAGATTTCCATTTGAAAACGGGAGTTGTTTTGTTCTCACGGAGGAGATCAGTGGGGGGAGAAAAAAAAAAACAAGCGTGTGGTGATCATCTGTATCCTGCAGGACAGAGCACGCACTGCGCCTCCAACCAACCTTGTATACTTGTCCGTAGGTGCCATTTCCAACCACCTCCACCAATTCAAATATCCCGGCTGGGTCCTAGAAGAGAAAAGAAAAGACAGAATAGATAGAAAAGTAGATATTCAGTGTTGTGAGGAGCATTGTGCGCGGTGAGCCAGCTGTTGCGCCCTGGTTAAGCCTCACGTGCCAAATACATGAGGAACAAAGGAAAAGCAGACAGCGGCAACACCTCACCGGGGCTCAGCGCTCGTTTTCACCGCTTCGCCCGAGACAAGAGAGACATCTGTGCCTCGAATGAAGGCCACTCACGTTAGCCAAACAGTACGGCGTGTGGCTTGTCGAATAGCGTTAAATACACGCAAAGAAAACATTTGAAAAACACACATTCTCGGGTCGGAGGCACTCACCCGCAGCGAAGCCAAGTCGATGTCTACTAGACTTTTAGCTGGGGAGTCGTTCGCCATCTTTCATACAAAAGCCGTGTTTCCCTTTACAGCTAATAACGTGTCCACGAATGTCTCATTTGCCAGGAGCTCAGCGGATATATTGAATTAATGGCTGTCGCCTATTCCTCTGCGCGGAGTCCGCTTTTTGGCAATGAACTCTGGACTCTTCCTACTCCATGTTGAGGTGGCAGCAGCGGACTCCCTGTTAGCTTCCTCGCCGCCTAGCCTGTGTCCTGAATCAGGGTTAATGACTTCCGCCAACAATATTTCAACGTAAAAGTTCTCCTTCTGGAGATTGCGTTTTGTATTTTATTGCAATCGACATATTTTCTTGTGACTCAACGTGAACATAAATGACCAATCTTAAATATTTTATCAGAGAGTGATGTTTCTTGTTTTTATGAGCCTCAATGTTGACCCTTTCTTTCAATATTCTACACTGAACGGATTAGTGCCCAACTTCCGTTTTTTTTTGTTTTTTTTTTTGCCCTCTTCTCAATAGCTTGACGCAATTTTAATAGAGCCGAACCAGCGGCGCTTCTGAACCGCTCCGAAGACTCAGGTGACAACTGGGCCTCCACACATCTAGCAAGGACAAGTCGATTTAGATCATCACTCTATTACCAATACACCATACATTACACCACAATTACCAGCTACTACACGTAGTTCGTAAGAGATGTACAACCCCATCCGCACGCTTGGTCATGCGCACGAAGACTACATTGTCACTATTGGTCGATAAGGGTGTGGCAACTGTGGCGAGTGACTGAGCCACCTCAGAAGTGATGCTCACTTACTCAGTCAATACAGTATACCTGGCTGTATGTACTGTCTACTGGATGATGCAGTAGTTCTAAGGTGGCCTGAATGGGACAAAATAAGCACAAACAACGTACAGTATTTGTTTTTTTTAGTACATTGATAAATTCTTAATACCTTGACATACAATACTGTGCAAAAGTCTAGCTATGAGGATCCAATGACATTTCCACATAAATACATAAAAGTAGTATAAATCAGGACAGACACACATGAACAATTACAGTACATTAATTAAAAGGAAACTCCAGCCGTGAAGGCCTATTTTTCACTCATAAATTGTCTTGTATTTTTTCATCAGGAAAATTACATTAGCTTGCATTTTCAATTTCATTAATTTGTTTTGGAGAAATCATTAATAAATAAATAACTCATTCACACACACAAAAAAAGGCCCTTCCTAATAACTTGGGATGTACTGATAACGGCAATATCGTGATAGCGCGATAATAAAATTGCCACAATTTCATCATCACTCAAGGGAGTTCTCCACAATATCAATCTGGGACTGCTCCGCGGTGATTTGCTCGGGAAAGGCGGGGCATTCTGTACAATACTTCGAGCTGATTGGACGATGCTGCATCTTGTACACATTTGTTCTGACCAATCACGGCCACGGATGAAAATGTCTTCCTTCTCGTCAAGCACGAACATCTTTACCAGCTTAATATACACGAAGCGCCTTTCGCTGTTCAACATTCAACAAGGAAACGGTGACTAATTCTGCAAGAACAGAATTAATTGCAGCGTCCATTCGTCCAAGTTAGGCTTGATTGTTCCCCCCGGCGTCCAGCTTCCTCATTTCATCACAGCTGCATATCACGCCCCAAACACAATGTCGCTCTGTGATTGGTCCGATCGGTGGAAATTAACGGGCTCAGTACAAGATGTATTCTCGGGATTTTGTGAACTCACAAATACCGCAAGAATTCATCTTGCAGAGCAAGGTTAGTTTTGACCCTTGTATGTCAAATATCCATGCTAATGGTCAGATGAAGGGAAATATAATATGCTTGTGAACCGAGTCAATATGTGGAGGAACTCAATGTGTGCATGCATTAGCAAGTAAGTGTCTCAATATTAAGTATTATTAGAGATTGTAGGAGGTTTAGATGCATTGCTGTTATGTACAAAAGCACATATTGTGCTTTTTTTTGTATGAGCTTTTTTTTCCCTTCTT
Source organism: Vanacampus margaritifer (assembly GCF_051991255.1). Taxonomy (NCBI): domain Eukaryota; kingdom Metazoa; phylum Chordata; class Actinopteri; order Syngnathiformes; family Syngnathidae; genus Vanacampus; species Vanacampus margaritifer. The sequence continues at coordinate 36,416,465 of NC_135432.1, read as the reverse complement.
TTTTTTTATGGCCTTTTTTTATATCGCGAACCTCCACACAATATTATCGTGATAATTATCGTGACCTTCATATCGTGATTATATTGTATTGTGATGTTTGGATATCATTACATCCCTAGTAATAACCAGTATAGTAAGCCACCACCCACTCCCTCTTCATGTCTTAATACACATCACAGGCAGGACCAGACATAATTCTCTATCACTAATCATGTCTAAAAACAGCAATTAATCGGCACCAATATTTGAAGGGTGACTCAACACTAAATTTAGTGCATGTTTGTTTAAAGCTTGAATTTGGGGCAAAACCCAAGTGTTTGGTGCCATCTTAAGGTTAAACACTGAGATAAACACAATTTGGCTGTTTGTCCTCTCATTACACGAGAAGTTGCAGACTATATCACCTGTGTGGATCATGGACGTAGTCGCTCCCGCCACCCACTGGCTCAGTGTCGTACACGCCTCTTTAAACGCTTTCTTAGCACGTGCTGCTGTCAATCACAGCCAGACCACGGCCAACCCTCTCCCCCAACAGTTCTCCAGGCAACACCCCCTTTGAGCGCCGATTTCAAATCTTAGTGAAGGGTGGCGCGAGAGTCTGATTTCTTGTTGAGTTGCCCTTTAAGTGGTGTCGGATCTCGCTTACCTTGCCGAATCTCTGTTCAAAGGGTTAAAGCTCCCCTTTATTTCCACCCGCAATAACACTGTCAAAACCAAGGAGTTGACGGGGGCTCTCCAAGACCGCTTCGAGAAGGATTCGTTTAGGTTCTCACTGCGCCAGTTTTAGAGCGTCAGCCTGGTCTTGCTTCAAATAAACCCTTAATGAATAACCTTTTCAAAATAAGGATATAATCTGAACACGCCCTTTTTACAGCGGCTCCTTCTCTAAATGATCCGTTGCACTTGTTAAGACCTAAATAAATTCATGTGTTTTTTGAGAACCCCCCTCGGGCTTGTTTCTTAATCTAAATTAAAATTAATTAATTAATTAAATTATGTAACTTTAAAGGTTGAGGGAAAAGCAGTTACCGATGTTAAGGTATACAGTAGTTGTTCATTCGCTAATAAAGATCTAAGTGGTTGTCAAGAGTATGGCTATGATAGATATCGTAGTGAACAAGAGATGATGAATAACAAAATTTATTTACCTTGCAGCTTCTACACATTACTCAAATTTGGTCTAAAAATAGTAAATGTAGTAGTTATAATCATGTTTGAGTGTATCTATGGTTACACAAATCCACATAAGAATTGTAATAATCATACTTAAATTCAATTCAATAATTAAATGGAAACTCTCTTATTGGTTAGAAAAAATCTAAAATCTAAAGAAAGTTTACAAACTATCGAGTTAATTTCGTCAAAAAGAAATAAACTCTCAATGTTACCTTTAAGTAACTATCTCAACTCCTCAAAGGCTATGCCTTTTTCAAATAAATGAAAATACTATGAAATAGTTCATCTCAATTCCAGATTAAGTTGCTTATTATTACTTTGCATAGTTATCTCTCTATAACTAACCAACAGTAAATTTGTATAAAAACTATACTATTGGTGGTAGAAAACAATCCGAAAAGTAATCAAATTTGTCTTAGTTTTATTACAATTCAAAAGTAATACATTTGGTTGACAAATAAGTAAAATGGATAAAAATGAATAAATGATAGAATAATTCTTAAATGAAAAACAATTTCCAATATTGGATAATGAATGAAATGGATAAAAATGGATAAATGATTCTTAAATCAAAAACTATTTCCAATATTGGTTAATAAATGAATGAAATGGATAAAAATAAATAAAAAAATGATCAAAAGATTCTTAAATCAGAAACAATTTCCAAAATTGGTTAATAAATGAGTGAAATGGATAAAAATGCATAAATGATTAAATGATTCTTAAATCAAAAAACATTTCCAATATCACTCAAAACCCCTGAGTATGGTTAAATTGTGATAAAGCAAGGCAAAGCTCTAAATCATTCAATAAAAGTAAAAGTAAGGAAAAGTGAAGTAACAATCAAAATTAGGAAATTATATAAATTTCACTCATTGGAATCAAAACCAGATACTCATGTTTTTTGGATAAATAACTCCAACTTCAAGGTATAAAGACAGAGTAAAAACACAACTTCCAAAGTAAAAAGGCAAATAATGTTGAAGAACTATGCTCCTTTTGGGTGAAATAAATCGGGTAGCTAATCCGCACAAAAGTCGAATAAAAATTAAGCACACTGGACTAAAATTGGAGAGGCTTACATTTAATTTAATGTCTTTCCTTTTCACTCAGCTAAATTTCCCTCTCCTATTCTGGCTAAGTCTGAATGTTTTAGAAGTCTCCAATCTGTAACATGGGCTAGTCTGTTTTTCTATTTCAACCTGCTAAACAGCCGCAAATAGTGACTATGTTAACTATGTTAATTTACCTCGAAATTTGCTGAGGCCATCACGGACGTGTGATCGGAGAATGGTTGTCGTGTGTCGGTTGTCGAGGCCTCAAACTACAACAACAACATTCCATCCTTTCCCATGACATGATGTTGGCACACCCTTAATCATCAAACATTTTTACATCAATTTTTGCAACACATTTCTGATAAAACCCTCGAAACGTGATGATACTTCGTTCCATCAGTCCAAACGAGCTGTTCATGTCATGTCATACATGTTACACGACAGTGGACATTTCTAGTCTGAATTTTTCAAAGTCCTCCCACACGTACATTTTCTACACCTCACTGGCATCATACACAGGCGGGCTGGATTTTTCGAAGTCCTACTTTTTGACAGGGCAACCTCCAGGTTTTGTCGTGCTGCTCTCTAGCCGATAGTGTCGCCGAACTGCTTTTCTCTAACTTCTGGCTGGACAGAAGCCAGCATTTTCTCCGGCTGTTATGGCTGTATAAGTGGTCGATTTGGAGCTCCTGGGCTGGCTGACCGGTCATCAGTGGCGGGTGCGACGTCTGGGACACGCAGCCCCATGTCTGACTAGTAAGAAGCTGCTTTCATTCTACAAACCTCGTCTGTTTAGCGTCCGGACATTACCTGCTGCCTTGACAGCTGTGAGTATTCAAAGTTTTGCCTGCAAGTTTGCAAACCAGTTGTCTGGCAGCCTTTAATCTTTGTGGGTTGCAATCTAACAACCAACATGTCTCACATATAGCTTTACAAGGAAATTCATAATGAAAGAATAAAACATGAAATACGTTTATAGGAGTATGAAAGACCAATAATCACTATTATTGGCGGTGATAGCGGGCCCCAAAATAAAATTTTGCTTAGGGCCCCATATGTTTTCGATTTTGTGGAGGTGATGTTTTTTCCTCATAGGAAACACATTATGTCAATAAAACCCCAAATAATGTGCCGATCGCTTTCATATTTTCACAGGTTGAATTGGACAGAAGCGTTTTTTTGCTATGCTCAATGTGGGTGACCGCCCAGGGCACAGTCATATGTGAGGGTGCACGGGCACCCTAAAAAAAACAACAATGCAATGGTAACTTGCTAGTTTGAGTTAATGGAGAAGGGGCTGGGGTGCCCTCATTGTCACGTCAACTTGCTACGGAGGCAAGGTCAATTTGCGACTGCAGAGGTAGGCAAGGGGGAGGGTGGCGAGGGATATACCACTGATCTGAATATATGACTGAATAGCCATACATACATACAGCCAAACATGCCCGCAAGCCGTTGAAGTCACAGGGCGGCCATGTTGCTCCTCCCATCTTGCGAGCAGACTACTGTATAAACTACGGTATACGTACAGATTAGACATATACAGCTCGTAGGCAGTTAGTATAGGGCCGGGGTGTGGGGTTTGTGGCGGGGTGGTCACTATTTTTTAACAAGTAAAAAAAAAAAAAAAAGTGGACGGTATGTGCTGCTTTGAAGACCCCCATTTTCTTTTATCGTTCAGTTCCTTAGACCCCAATATTAGATTTGGCAGAGGCATCTTTTGTTGAATTATAGTTATAATTATTTAATAAAAAGAATATACACAAGTTTCTTCCTCATTAATCATGTAATTTATACATGTATTTAAGGCAAATTGTAAAATATCTAAAGTTTTTTTGGTTTATGTTTAACAAATTTAAAACATCATAAATCATGCTGTTTCTGTTAAGTACTGTTTCAAATGTTCTCCAATTTCGATACTGTAAATATAGGATCTTGTGCCGAGAAACAATTCTTGGGAGGAGCAATATGCAGCCTTGCGGTTTCAAAAGTCTTGGCCTATCGGCTATACTGTCATATATTCAGATCAGTGAGATAGACAAACTTTTTTACGCCACGTGAAGCTGATGGAAAAGAAGTCATAAGGTGCACATAGAAGGGTTTAGAAAAAGAAAAGGAGAGGAGAAACAGAAAAGGTAGGCCGATTTCTATAGTCCTAGATACACCAATCTGACGTCGGGAGTCGGACAGCGTTGGGCCGTCTGATCAAAGTATAAATTACTAATCGAGTTGGAATTTGTCAATTTTGACATGTGAAATCGGCGTCGGGGCATTTGATCACTGCTGTTAGTTAGCGAATCAGCGCACGAGGCAAGAAGAGAAAGTGACGAACGCTAATAAACAGAACTGATGGAAAGTCTGGACCATTTTCTTCCGCTCATTTTGCGCATCGTCACCCTGCTGTACCCTACGCATTTGAACATACAATGTCTGTCTGGACAGAAGATCGGTAAGATGACTTAGTCTCTTTGGTTCAAGAGAGACCGACATTGTATGATGTTACCGTTAAAGGGTTTGCCGACAAAGGTATGAAAGCCAAACTATGGCATGACATGGGGACGTGATTGGATATAGCACAGAGGTGGGCATTGAGGGCCGAAGTCCTGCAGGTTTTGCATGTTGCCCTTCTCCAACACAGTTGATATATGATCAGCTCATCAGCAAGCTCTGCATGAGCCTGAAAACAATCTGTTGATTGGAATCAGCTTAGGTTGGAAGTGAGAAACCTCCAAAACCTGCAGGACTCCGGCCCTCAAAGACCGAGATTGCCCACCTCTGATATAGCAGGTAGGATTTACTTTTATATACGATGCTGTGCAAAAAGCTGGAGGGTTTCATTCACTTGGGAGGACGTTGTGAATAGAAAAAGTAACCGGTATGCATTGTTTACGTTTTTATATCCCGTCCCCCGTAAAGAGGTTTCCGGTTGCCTTTAGGAATAATGACTACCGCCGGCAATGGTATGGAGAGGAATTACTTCTCGCGCCTGCGCTGAAGGTAGACAATAGGTGGTGCGGTGTGTATTTACGTCATTTTTCTACGCGACGTGCTGACTTCGGGGCCAACGCCACAGGGAGGAAGGCGTCGGTCACATTTGGCCGACGTCGGATACTTTGACATGACATTTTGTAAGATACGTGTGATATAGATTTTTTAATAATTTCTAGTGTATTATGAAGCTTATAGAACGTAGTTGAGGTCCACTATGTGACAGAAGCGTCTCGCTTGGCTTGTCATCATCAGCATCAATCAAACAGTTGCACAATAGTTTTTGCAGGATGATGTGTCATTGATGATTTTGCAGGCTAGAAAAGTCAAGTTTTAGATAGCATTTCACACCTGTTGTTAATGTTAATTCCAGTTCTAAACTGTGTGAAAAACCCAGATTGATAAATAGTTAACTGTTTTTAGTTTTTTGTTGTAGTTTCATTTTTCTGTTATGATTATATGCACTGAAATAATGTGTTGGAAGCGGGTGGCGAGTCCATTTTTAGTGGAGGTGTGGGGGCTCGATGGTTATGGGGGGAGAGGGGTATGCGGAGTGGGTTATGTGTGTGCTTATGTGGGTGAGGGTGGGGGGGTGCCCAGGGAATGTTCGCCCAGGGCGCAAATCTAGCCAGAGCCGCCTCTGGAGGTGGACAAGAGAATGTGCATAATATGATAATAATGTTGATGTGATGATTGGTCACTGTTGTCAGACACTAGGTGACAGTAGAACGTGACAAAACAAGCCAGGAAATATAATTACGAGGCTTGCGTCTTTCCCTCTATGACATTGACGTGGTGACATGAAGAGAAAAAGCAGGTCACACACAAAAAGTGGTTGGGGCAAAACGTGTGAAATGTGTAGTCATGTAAAACGGGTTAAATCACTACTGAGTTTTTTAGAGGGGTGAATTTTACTGCTGACATCATTTTCACATAGAGACCTTTCATATACCAGTAAGTGCCCATGTTCATCTCAATCAAGCGTCTCGTTAAGACAGGGATGGGCAAACTCGGTCCTCGAGGGCCAGAGTCCTGCAGGTTTTGGAGGTTCCCCTCTTCCAACACAATCAGGCTTATTCAGAGCTTGCTGATGAGCTGATCATATATCAGCTGTGTCGGAGAAGGGAAACATCCAAAACCTTGAGGACCGAGTATGCCCATCACTGCTTTAAGCCATTGTTGTCCAATATTGTCCATATGTTATTTGGTATGGTAAGGTTTACTTGGAAGTTGACCTTCTCCCTGCGTGTCACGTGCATACCTAGCATGAACAAGTGTTGCTGCGGCTGGCTTGACTGTCTTTTTAACCAAATGAGTGCATACCTGAGGCATTTTTTATGCCTTTAAAAAAATACACACAAAAAACGAGGTACTTGAATTACTCAAGCACTCGTTTCACCCCAACAGCATTTTGATTCAGCATTTTACATAGAAGCAGAGAGAAAACACTGCATGAACAAATTAACTTGAGAGACCACGTGTATATATTTTTAGAGTTACATTTTATGTTTAAATTTGAATTATTTTAAATCTTATTCTTGCACATTTTAAACTAAAGAATTTCACATTTAAAGTATGACGTTGACATTTTCTTGAAAACATCACAACCTTTATTTTAATGGCATTCAGAACCTCTATACTACCTGTATGTCCTCTAGCCTAACACTCATTAGGAGTCAGGAGATGGTGCTTAAAGGGATACTTGACTCATTGATCCATTCTCAGCAGTAAAAATGTAATATTTTAATTTTTATTTTAATATAAATGTAATACTTTTAAAAATTAATTTTCCCACTTGCTGTCAACAGAAGATGACAAGAAGTAGGGAACGACCTGATCATGGCTCACCTGTTTTCTGGGTTTGGTCAGGAAACTGAGGCATGATTGGTTGCTACCTACTTCCTCAGAACTGGTGAAGTCATCTTCAGTCAACAACAAGTGGGGAAAAAAAGGTTTTAAAAGTATTAATTGCAAATGAAAAATAATGAAGTTATTAGTAATTCATTCTGGACAAAATATTTCATTTTGTGTTTATTTCAGGCAACAATACCAATTTACATTGGTAACAAAGATGTAAAGAAAACTACATGTTAAATGTAGAAACAAGATGCCTGAAAGAGAGTGGGAAGAAGAACATTTATTTAATCCCACACATTTAATCAATTAATCACCACTTCCAACAAAAATTAACTCGCAACTTTTTGTTTTAAAACTGATTAGGCATCATGGACACAATATAACAAAAATACAAAAGTATTCACACATGAGTGTTGCCACAGGTAAAGAATTGTTAATTGCATTACATCAGTACATTTTCTACCAACATTGGTAACTAAGGAAACAATACATGTAATGGTAAGGATAGCGCATACCACACTGGTAATGACAATAAGTACCAACAATGGTAAGAATATGACACACAAAAGTTGACACTAGGAAAACAGACCAAATCTGATGTTCTAAAGGTACGAATCTGAAAAGTATAAAGGCATTGCAAAATATTAACTTTTTACTTCTGAAAATGGCTCAATGAGTCAAGTATCCCTTTAATACATAACATGTGGAAGAAATTCGGCTGAATGGTCAAAACATATTTACATTTAAAGTAGAGCTGTCAAACGATTACATTTATTAATCAGATTAATCACATCTTAGAATTTTGATTAATCACGATTAATCGCTTAATTAATAAGGGTTTTTTTAATCAACATTTTTTGCCCACCAAATTTAAAGAGCTCTTGTTATGTGTTAATTTTTTCGACATTTAATGTCATGAGCACGTCTTCAAAAAATGTTACCCACTGCACATGCTCATCCTCCTTTTTCTAATCAGTTAATTACTTGCATAATTTAAAATGGAAAAAAAAGAGAGCCCGATAGTTTGACATGAACAAATATTCTGAATGTCATACGCAAACATTTATTAAATGCTTTACTTTAATGCATGTAGTTATGTTTATAGCTCAAACACAACCTAACCTTTAACGTAAACAACCGCTGTAAAGATAAAGGATAATCTGTGGTCAAAATTAATATTGCGATTAATCTGCATTAATACATGATTAATGCAATATTTTTTTGTGATTCATTAATTAGTTAATGCTTTAACTTTGACAGCACTAATTTAAAGCATTCAAATGAACATGATAGTTTTGCACTTGCAACACAAGATATTATTTACATTGCCACTTTTGAAAATGAACTTTTGCACAGCATGATTGTGATTAGAACGTTTAAACATATACCGTGGTGTGGCCTACTGCCATGAAAGTATGGTACAGTGAGATTTTAATATCATTGCCTCGTTAATCTGAACAGTGGAAAACAACAGAAGATGGCACATTAGAATCGAGCTAATTGCTGTTAGCATGACGACAGAAATGGACGTCCAGACAGGAAGCGGCAGTCTGACGACGTTGTCACGTCAGGTGGATGCCAGTTAGCGACACCTGCCACGCCTCCAGCCACTTGACTCGTCGCAGGTCGTGAACTTGATAGTTGTACGCCATCTGGTGGATGTCGTTGAAGGTCGTGTGGAAAGCGTCAGCGTCACACCGGATGACAATCTGGACCGCAACAAGACAGCAGGGTCAGTAAGTACTCAAACGTACAGTTTCTAATGGTACACCCTGAAATTCAGACAGACGATGTTAATGGTGAGTCAAAGTCAAAGGTAAAAAAAAAAAAGATGAATACTGCTTCATATCAGAAAGCTATGGAACCGTCACCAAAAGTGAGGAGGACATCTTTACTTTACACTTTAACCTCTATATAATATTACTAAAATAAATTTAAGTGAAGATTGCTGTTTTCTGACATTAAGCAACATTCAGCTTTTTTATGCTTTGTTGCTTGTCATTCAATTTCACATTTTTCCAATGTGGGAAGAAAAAGCCATTTGAGTATGAAAACTCCACATAATGACGACGTAGTGATTGACATGACCTTAAAGTTGAGTCCAGGTCCAAAGGGGAAGCTTTGCTCTGAAAACTCCTTGCTCTGCCTTTGGCCCCACAAGTTGCCTATTTTGGAGTTGAGTGTGATGGTTCTGCTTTCAAAGTCCAACTTCAGGTGCAGTGCTGTCATGTTGTCATCCTCGCCATTTGCGTCAGCATCGAGGTCACGCACTAGCAGGTTGACGATCACCCTGACGCACAAATGTGCAAAGATGTTGTCACTCGCATCTTTGTTGAGGGGTGGGCGCAGCCTATTATACATACCTCTGTGTGTTCAGATTGGCTTGTCCTCTGATGGCAATACTGCGGTTCACGCTGAGACCGTCGCTAAGCACACCTTTGAATCCACCACGCTGCACACAAACAATTGAACAAAATGCACTTTGTGTAGAACTGAAATTTTTCATGGACAAGTATTTGCCAACATGTCCTGAATGAGGTCAACTTATCTGCATAGCCATTTATTTTCCCCAATGAAAATGTAACAACCCTTACCAAAAAGTAATATACTTTAAGTACATAATATAGAATATACTTAAGTATACCTAAGTTTATTTTTCAAGAGTACTTGTACTAAAAGTAAACTCATTGGGACTAAATTTGAACATTTTAGTATGCTTTAAAGAATACTTAAGTATATTATAAAGTATATTAAAGCTACTGACTAGACTATTCCATTTTGAATGGCTACTGCCACCTGCTGACGAAAAATGAAACTGCACATACCGTTCTTCACATACACACCACGCACATTAAGCCACATCTGAAGACAGGGCGCAGGAAATTCTAACTCGAATCCAGTCTGAAAACTATTGACAAGAGGCTTGCAGGAGTACCCATTGTGAACAGCTAAGGTGTTAATGTACTCATTAGAAGGCATTTCAGTCATAAATGGTCAAATAAAAAGCTTATTGTAAAGTTATTTTGGGGAAAAAACTTTAAATATACTTATTTTTGGTAAGGGAAATGCCACCAATCCATTGCAGCCCACCCAAACACCACAAGCAATTTTATTTGCATGTTTTGAATCAAGAAAAACGGTAATGGATGGCATCGCACAAAATAAAAAACATGTCAAATTAGCCATCTGCTGTCGGTACCGTTGCAGACGTGTACCTTTATCACACCACAAATGATCAACTCACCGGGCTAGCAGCCATGGCGAGCAGGCACGAGCATGTGATGTCATGAGAGGAACATGACTGCTGCCCTGCGGAGCTTGTGCAGATCTCTGGCTCCCAATTGGTCGGCGTAGCGGCGGTTGACGTCTCCAAGGTCGGACAGGTAGGCGGAGGGCCGGTTGGAAGAGGGTCACAGGTAGTAGCAGCAGGACAGGAAGGACACGGCGAAGTAGGAAGAGTGGGATAGGTAGTAGGATCAGGACAAGTATGATAGATAGGAGGATCAGGGCAAGTAGGAGGAGGACATCGGGTTTCATCTGCAGGAATACAGTCCATTTGAAACGAGAGAGCACATTAGAAGACATGCAAATGTTCTTCTTCATGCACTTCTACATATGGCCATGTGGTGGCGAAATGAGGTGTCTTCATAAAATACAGAAGTCTGCCCTTTGCTTGAATTTACATTTATAGCCAGAGGTGGCAAATCCAGGTCCAGAAAGTGCTAGCTAGCTGGCTAGCGCCCTAGCTAGCTCCTATGGTGCTTGTATACCTTTCAGGTGGCGGAGTGGAACCGTCACTTAACTGCGATGCAGGTTGTCGTGGGTTCGCTTCCCTGCCTGGGAGACCATGTTTGTTTGTTTGTGTGAGTGAGTGGAAAAAACAAAAAAAATAATTTAGGGAGCTAGCTAGCATCAGGGGCTAAAGCCAAACTGTGGCAGGGTTTTTACTTTCTGGACCTGGATTTGTCTCCTCCGTTGATAGCTATAATGTTCCAGAGCCCTTGATCATGTGCTTGATACTGGATAATGGGGGCTTTAATTTAGCCCACCTATTTGAGATTAAAGTTCAATTAACCACATAATTCATGGATGTATTAATATTGCATTTGATTTGACTTTCAATGTGACATTTGCAGCCAGGAATTTGGTGTCAGTCTCCTCACTTGGACAAAGGAAAAGGAAAAAGGGACGCAATATGCAGCCCCCAAACCATACTTTTCTGGAATGTCTTTCAACATCCCTTTCTTGTATCCAGGCGGGCGAGGGTACTAACCCTCCATAGCATTGCATAGCATTGTAACGTAATGCCGCCCTATATCAACGTGTGGACTCACCGTTGGCGCGCTTGCAGATGTACTTCAGCATGTTACTGCATCTCAAGTCGTTCCAGTGACCTGAGGCCCATGAGCCTGCCACCTGACCACAGTGCTCATTTCCGCCATTGTTGTTCGGCTCACCAGTAGGCCTATTCCAGTCCCTGGAACAGACAAACTTTCCATAGAGATCATGCCAAATAGCATGTAGCCGCCTTTGGCCTTTCACCCACAAGCTAGCCGGCGAAGATGCTCACAAGCTTAAGCTTAAGTATGCTACTTACGACAGAGAATGATTATAAGGACTTCCATCCGTCCACTTCCACTCTCCTTCCCTGATGTGGTCCGTCAGGCCAATCCAGAAGTCCTCAAGGCCAATTTGTGACCTCAGCCAGGACTGCAAGAGAGGGAGAGTCAGAGGAGAGTGAGGGAGGAGAGAGCGAGCTGGGCGGGTCACCTGTTCAGAGGAGTCCTGAATGCTCGCCAGGTGGCCTCCCATGGAGAGACAGGTGTCCTCAGCCACCTCCCATTGTGTTGTCTCCCGAGAGAAGTAGAAACAGTCGTCCCTGTAGATCCGCCAACCCGGCGCACCGCCGCAAAGCACTAGAACAACAGCAGCAGCATGTGAAACACGGCAACAGCCACAGACACATTGCTGAATACAGATAAAAATAAAATACTACTCCTCCGTCCTATCACGGCAATGGAGCTAGTGTAACAGCCACAAATCAAGGTGTGGACTCACCGCTGGCGCGCTTGCAGATGTACTTCAGCTTGTTACTGCATATTAAGTCGTTCCAGTGACCTGAGGCCCATGAGCCTACCACCTGACCACAGTGCTCATTTCCGCCATTATTGTTCGGCTCACCAGTAGGCCTATTCCAGTACCTGGAACAGACAAACTTTCCATAGAGATCACGCCAAATAACATGTAGCCGCCTTTGGCCTTTCACCCACAAGCTAGCCGGCTAGTATACCAGTCCCTAGAACAGACAACCTTTTTCACACAGAGATTGTCCCAAATATAGCCTATAGATTGTCCCAAATATAGCCTATAGATTGTCCCAAATTAGCCTGATGTCTGACATGTCGTAGCGAGTGTCAGACATCAATGTTCCATTATTCTTTCCACGTCACTTTTGCCTTGGAAAATCATGAAACTATTCTAGTGATAATTATTCTCATTTGAGTGGGACTTTCCTCTTGCAATGATGACCATGAACATTATGCTATTTTTTTTTGTCCAAAAAAGACTGGCCTTGTAGCCTACTACACTCTAAAAAGAGAATTGTTGAACTAATTTCAGATTACAAATTGAATTGTTGACCAATTAAAAAAAAAACACTTCAAGTTATAACACACTATTGAATTACGTTAATCCAAAGTGGATATATTATGTTTAAGTGATTATGAGTCCATTAAACTTAATACTTTGGATTGGAGTCACTTTGGTTTAACTTAATTCAGGTGAATATATTAAGTTTAACAAACTCATAATCATTTAAACTTAATGTACTCACTTTGGACTAACTTAATTCAATCGTGTGGTACCACTTGAAGTGAGTTGGTCAACAATTCAATTTCTAATCTTAAACTGGTTCAAGAGCGTCTTTTTTTCTCAAAAAGGTTCACCCTTACAAATTCTGGATAACCTAATTTTGCTCAAAAATTGGACTGACCCGCTACTTGGATCAATTTGACCAAAGTTTTTGGGTTGTTTTGGACATAGCATGGAGTCACTGTTGAAGATGAATAAACATGGACAATAAATAGGTAGTTTTACTTTCTGATTTATTTGCTTGATGCTTATTGTGGGAGAACTGTAAAGTAATTTGCGCACTTTGCAGAGCCAAATTCAAATAGCATATTAGTTGTACGCCTTTGGCGTATCATCTCAAAGCAAAATTCCCTACTCAAGTTACCTCCACAGGGCCTCGCAAACCAATGCTGCTGGAGTGTGGTGCTCGTGAACAGAATTAAACTTGTAACTTGCTATTAGAATAGTCTTTGATAGTAAATATACGGTACTTTCTATTTGATGATTTTGCATTAATTCCAAGATTTTACTCAATTAAATATCTGTTACAGCCTTTGAAGGAAAAAGTAGAAGCAAAAGTAGAAAAATGTGATTAATTGCAATTAATTAGTTAAAACAATTTTAATCCTTTGTTTCGCACTTTCTTACTGGAATACTAAAGGACTTCCGTCTGTCCATATCCAGTTTCCCTCCTTGATCATGTCTGCCAGGCCGATCCAGTAGGACTGCTGTCCGATTTGTGAGTCCAGCCAGGACTGCAAGAAAGAGGGTGACTTGGTGAGAGAGACATAGACAGAGAGAGTGAGTGAGTGAGTGAGTGTGAGAGAGAAAGATGAAGAGAGAGAGAGAGAGAGAGAGAGAGAAAGTGAGAGAGAGAGGGAGCGAAAGTGAGAGAATGGGCGAGGCATAGAGCTGGCTTGTCACCTGCTCATGGTTGTCCCAAATGCTCGCCAGATGGCCTCCAATAGAGCGACAGTTTGCCTCAGCCTGCTCCCACGTGGCTGTGTTGCTGGAGAAAAAGTAACATTGTCCACTGTGGCTCATCCAGGACGGCGGACAGAGAGTCAGAGCTGGAACAACAACAACAACTTGAGAAACAGGTCAACAGCCACCGCCCTGACCCAATTCCACATGCACTGCATGTACACTAGTCATAAACTCTAATCATTCACTAAATTATAAACTATCATAAACAAGTCGACTTTGTAATTTTCTATCATGCAGGAAATATACAAAGTGATTTTGGTTATTATCATTAAAACCTTAGGAAAATGTTTCAGTCAGCTCTTAAAATTAACCTCTTATAAGCTGCTTTTGTTGATATGTTGGTCTAAACTAGGCATTTACAGACCCTTTTCAAAAAATTTGAATATCCTCGAAAAGTTGAATAATTTCTATAATTCCATTCAAAAAGTTAAACTTTCATAGATTATAGATTCAGGGACCACAATTTAAGTGATTTCATCTTTTCAAGTATTTATTTGTTTATTTTTACATAATGTTCCTCCATCTCATAAAACCCACGAAAACAGGATTTAAAAAAAATTGGAATACTGTGAAGAAATCACCATGTATACTTGTGGGCCTCAGTTTCCTCTTGTAACACAGTACTAACAAGAGGAAAATGAGGGCCACCAGACCCAAAAGAACTGAAAGCAGGCATCAAGAAAGCCTGGGCTTCCAGGACCCCCAGGCAATGCCACGGCGCATCGAGCCAGTGTTTAAGGCAAAGAGATTCCCAAACAACTACTGAAATTTGGCATATCATTTTGAAAATACCATCCATCCATCCTTTTTTTCTTCAATGCAAAACACTGAGAAATATGCATGGCATGGTGATTTTTTCACAGCATTCAAATTTTTTGAAATCCTATTTTCATGGGTTTTGAGAGCCAAAAGCCCAAATTATGTAAAAATGTAAAAAGGGTTGTGCATGCAGGCGACTTATAGAAGAAAAAAATGTGCAAGACAAGAAGACGTGTTGGTCTCTATGACGGATCATACTCGTTCCATATTTACTCTGGACACTGTAGAGCCTTCGTGTGCACAATGTCAACCTCAACGATAGATTCGAACTCTCAGTGAACTCAACTCCCCTTGACTTTTGGAGAAAGCTATCAGGCAAGAAAAGCCATTTTTGTCCAAAGTGAATATTTTCTCACCTGCACAAGTCCAACAAAGGCCAAAAATGACTATGACTCGAAGCATCATCATGAAGCCCGTGGCCCTTCACAGCCAGAAACGTAGCGAGTAGCAGTGCCCCAAGCCAAATGCATTGCTGCTCCCCGCGCCAACTTCCTTATTTATACTAAGAGGAACTGGCTGTGAAATAGGTCACCAACCTATTTGAAACAGAGAGCTATTTCTTGAATAATGATTAATGCCAAGGGCCACCAGTTTGATAAGCATTTCATAAATAGGACACTTGCTTAAGTGACCTTTAATAATGTTATTATTATACGTTATTATAAAGATTTAATAGCGATGGGCAAGTGACGCTTCATGAAGCGTTAAGGCTTTCCTTCAAAAGGTACCAAAAAAGATACAGAGCTTTGGTGCTGCAGTGAAAGCAACATTTGGGACATTGAATATAAGAGTGAAGTCATTGCAGCCTATGTCACTAAGAGTGAAAACATTTACGCTTATCTTTGAGCAATAAAAGTACAAATAAATATGGCATTGATCATCATTAGGGCCATTCTCACAATTCTGCTGTTCTTCCAGGCTTCAATCTTAAGCAATAATCCAGACCTTATTAAATATTGGAGTATGTATTGTGTTTTATGTTAACTCTGTCAGCATATATGTCGTTTAGCTTCCCTTCTCAGTGATACTGTGGCTAAGTGCCATGTTTGAATGATCTTTATAAACTACCACAGGAAGATTGGATTGCTGACTAGAAAGTATTGCCTAGCGTGACATATCGACCTTGTCAATTATTACATATATGTACAGTATATACAGTGCCTTGCCAAAGTATTCATACGACCACAAACATATTTCGTTGAAATTGTATGTGAAACTCAATGTAGCACACAATTGTCAAGTGACACAAAGTGTCAGGTTCATTCAACCTAGAACATTTAATAAACAGACACGGAAGGAAGACAAGAGATATAGACTCGCGAGGAGAATGAACAGAGATGTGCAGATCACAACTTCCTGCCCATTCTGACACATTCTGTCATTCTTCCTCTTTTTATTGGGTTGACCTACCACATGGACATTACTGCTCTGAGGGTTTGGGGAAACACGTAGCAGCAATGTGATAATCATTTACAAAAAGTCATTACACAGGCAACAATGCAGATATCCTTTAACACTAAAAGCATCTCAACCATTCGGCCACTTGTCTTGTGATGAGGGCACATTTCCTGTCTTGTGTTGAAGTTTTGTGTCTGCATTGTGACTGCAGTGACTCCAACTCACACAGTTCAAACAGAGGTCACAATGTTGAATAAATTCACAAGGTTGAATAAATGCTTTACAATTAATAAAATAATAAATATGAAATAACTAATATATAAATTTATCTGACATTTCCCTCCTGTTTATTACATCCATCAATTTTCTTAACCGCTTTTCCTCACAAGGGTCGCGGGGGGCGCTGGAGCCTATCCCAGCGGGCTTCGGGCAGTAGGCGGGGTACACCCTGAACTGGTTGCCAGCCAATCACAGGGCACCTGTTTATCACATATTTGTTCAAATTCTCATAGCACCTATTGGTCACTTCAGTTAGATTTTTGACAGTAGGATCATTTAAAACATACCAATACCATGTATTTGTTAAATAGGCAAAATATTACCATCATAGAGCATAACATAATATTTTTCTTCCCATCATAAAAACCATATTAGTGAAATAATCATCAGCAAAACAATATAACCCAAAGTGTTGTCCTTCAAGTGCAATTAATGGGTTGTTGCGCTAATGTGTCTACGTATATTGTCCAATGTTCGTAATCCAGTGTGCACAATGTCCGGTGCTTCTGTATGTAATATTCAGCGTTAGTAGTTCAGCCAGCTGTCTCTCCTCCCTTTCAGGATGGCCCCAAAAATAAAAACAAAAGAAAGCCCCAAATTAGTCCGATCGCATCTTACCCTTCGTTCGGTTACGGAAAGGGACTCGATGTCTCCTTGGTTTGTCCCTTCTGACACTTCCAGCACAATGGACAGGCCCTAGACTTCACAGTGGTTGCGGAACCTTGTTGGGGAGTGTAGTAAGACGAATACTTACTTTTCCGTGTTCATGATGTTGATTATCAAAACATACAATGAGATCAGTGAATTCAGCTATTACCTAAGGATTTTATTCACAAATTTGTGAACAGTGAGAATAGCAGCCACCTGCGCCATTATTGATTCTCAACTGTGTCACCCAACACCCTGCTCGTCCCTCATAGTCTTTGTCCTTGCAGAAAACCCACCCAGTTCGTCAGATTGTACCTCCTTCTTTCCTTCCCCCTCGTAGTCACATGATGGAACACAGAAATCAGATAAGGGTTGACTTTGTTTACAGAAGAGACTGAAAGAGACTCTGAGGAGTCGTAGTATAAACAAAAGGGTCTAATTTACACATTCGCTTGCCCCCACCACATGTTCTCAGGAGAGAACAAAGAGAAAACTACCCCCCTCACATCATTTGAATTCTCACACAAAACTATATTGAGTAAATCAAAGCAATTTTGTCCAATTCTAAATAGTTATAACTAAATCAAAACAGTTATAATTAAATTGAAACAGAAGATTCACTTCAGGAGCAACTGAATGTGCTCCCATACTATTCACTGACTGACTTGGCCAGACTTTTCTCCACAGCTAGACAAGCTGCTTGTTTCCCCCTTCTCTGACCTTGATTCGGTCAGGCTTCGCTCCGCAACCAGACAAGCTGTTAGTCAATGGTACCTGTTGTTCCGTGCAACAGGCAAATTAAATAGTCTACCACACAAAATTTCAAACATACTTAACTGCTCTGTTCCTTTTACAATTCTCCAAACTATCTGACCATAATCTTCATGCCTTGGTCATGTTTTTATTCCTCTCTTTGTTTTTCTTAACAATGTGACTTACAAAGTGACTTTCATTTGTTACTCCAAATAACTAGTATGCCATAGAGACATGATATATTTATTATAATTATATATAATAATAATGTCCATTAGGTGTTTTGCTGGAACAATTTCACAATCACAATATCCTTGTGGTAACCATATATTGAAGACATTTAACATTTTCAATTTATATTTTTACTGTTTATGAATTTACTTATAAGTAAATTCATGCCATATAAACTGTGTAGTGAAAAGAAGATCAACTGTGATAATGTTGTTGTGAAATATATTGGAACTTTTACTCCCTTCCAGTTCTCAAGAAGATAAGAAAGAATGTGGAAGTTCTCATGGAGATAAAAATGTGTGTGCCTTAAAGGGAGGCAAGTTCTCATGCCATTACTCATTATGTCGTAAAAACTGAAGGTCCAAGATCATTACCTGCCTACATCATTATATCCGGGCTGATAGGAGAACTGGAGTAAACATGTCGGTATATCACATGTCTGCTTATTATAATTACTAACCCTTTGTCCAGCCTGTGAGTGGGAGAGGAAGTTTCTTCATGGATAAAAGAGTGGGTGTTTTCATATTCGACACACTCGAGGCTTAACATTACCTTTGAATGTAAGCATTTTCTCCTGTGTCTTTAAGAGCTCCTAAATAAATCTTTGCAAATGAAACTTCTTCAGAGATCTCAATGCAATTATTTTGAACACGCAAAGATTACACTTAATATAGTAATCAAATAATACCTTCAAAATGGTGACCTCCGACGGCGACAAATTGGGACGTTTTTTGCGACAGCTGTGATGATCCTGGGCACTGAATTTCTAATGCGCAAATATTAACAAGTTGAGTGGACAATTATCCACGTAGAGAAATTCTGTTTGTTTGGGATTACTCAAAGCTGCATTACGTCCGTACCAAATTGTATTTGAGATCTGTGTGAACAAGTTAGTGGGTTTAAAGTCGTATTTGTTACGGAGGGACGCGAAAGTCCTCGATTTTGAAAATTACTACGACATTGAACTATGCATAGAAAGTGATGCCCGTTGTGTACGGAAGTGACGTCAAGTAGGAGCGCTCCGCCGTTCAAAACGGCATATGATTTAATTCCGCGGTGGAGAGGCTATTTTTATTTTTTGTTGAATTAAGTCGCCCGTGTTGATATAATTTCACGGTTGAGGGGCTGTGAATTAAGCCGCCCGTGTGATATAATTCTACGGAGTGAGAGCTGTGTATTTAGCCGCCCGTATTGATTTAATTCACTCGGAAGAGAGGCTGTGTGTTTTTTTTGTTTCTGATTTTGTTGAATTGAGCCGCTCGTGAAGATCCTGGATATATTTATTGAGTCACGCAAACGATATTTAATTTCTGTTTCATTTTTTGTTTTTGTTTTTATTTTTCTGAAGAAAAAATATATAATAATAATTGTTTTGGGGTGATTAATGAAAATAGTTTTGATCTGTTGTATTGTAGTACCATAAGTGAGACGTCACTGACTTTATAAATATTATAACGACTAATTACTACATATAATGGACGACATTTTTGACCGAGACTCAGGATGGTTCGATTTGCATACACTTCCGGTCCATAGTCAGAATCTCTCGCTGAGCGTGCAAGTAAAGGCTGCAACGCTCGTGATGATTGACGCGCTCCCACCACGGCGGCGGCGTAAGGTGAAAACTCTTTTAAATGAATGGATGCGCACTAATTGTGATAATGGTTGGTTCCCATCGTTGGAATCTGAGGTATGTTTGATTGCATTAATGAAGTCCGTGGAACTTGCTTGTGTAAAACAGCGCCAGACGCTGATTAACTCCATGAAAAACACATCTATATTTTCTTCGAATGGAAGAAAAGTTAGACGACAATATAAAGTCGTGGACCAAATGTTGGTTAACGCTAGAATGCTTACTTTGGGCAGCTCTGTGAAAGTTGCTCGTAAAGCTGTGTTGAGCGAGTCCGCTAGCCACGACTCGGCTAACGGAAACGTGGTTGATGACCGCGTGGCTAATGCTAGGCTAAAATCTCCGCCAGCTTATGCTGAAGCCAGTGCGAGTGATGGATTTGGCCCTAAGAACCCGTTTACTGAATCACCGTATAGTACGGCTATTCAGATGCTGCAGGATTTGCAAGCACCTATGTTGACAGTAAATGTTGGTAATCTCGATGTAAAATGGGATTCGAGGAATCGTAACGAGACGCTAACTGGCGACTCCGTTGTGAAGGCTGTTAGTGCGTTAGCTGCTGTCGTGAATGCTTCGGTGAAGCGGCTGGAATTGCATTTTGATAAATTTTTAGCCATGAGAGATGATCCGGAAGACAGATTAAATAAGGCAAGAGCTTTCGGATTGCAATTGGCTCGGCATGCGGAGATTCCACAGTCTATTCGTTCTAGATGGCGTACTACTCTGGAGCGTTTTGAAAAGGCAGCTGGAGATGAATTGATTGAACGAAATCGTGCTTTGAGGGCCGAACGTGAGGAATTGTTTAGACAGCGGGAACATGAAATGACCGGAGAAGCATCTGTTGTTGCTAATAGCTATCAAATTGAAGATATACATAGGAAATTGGCAAAGCTAACGTGCGGTGGAGAATGTTTCTGGGTCATGTGACCTCGGCGTGTCAGACGGACTTTTAGACAGTGCTTCTAATGAAATAGTGACTCGCTCTAAGACAAGTTTGCAGGCACCGATGTTAACGAAAGCTGGAAATTCCGCTACGATATATAAGCCATTTTTGCCTACAGATCTGAGCGTGTTGCTACAAAGACTGCCGCCATTGCAGGCGGGGGGGCAGAATTGGCTGAGGTCTTTGCAGAGAGAGGTGATAGGTCAGATTTTGACAGCGGGGGATGTGCGTGCATTGTTAACACAGGCGTGCCCCTTGTCTCAACTTGAAACCTTAATGTCTAATTATGGGATGCCTTCTCTACTAAATGGTGAAGCGCTAACACGTGAGAATTATTTGTCACTTTTTGAAGTATTAGGTGAATTATTTCCGATTCCAGAAATTGTCATTTCGGATTTGTTGTTCACTCAGAAAATTGATGAGGACGCTGCTACATTCATTGATCGAGCACTTGTCGAATTCTCTTTAAAGACTGGACACTTGCCGACCGATTCTGTATTGTATTCACAAATTTTTCGGTCTGCAATTCTAAAAGAAGCTCCAAAACCAATTGTGCAAGCTATGTAGGCCAATCCGGACTTGCCAGGCGCCAAACATGTAAGGTGGTTGAGTCATCTTAAACATCATTTGAGAAGGTATGCAAAAGATATCGAATCAAAAAATGAAAAACGTAAGAATACTGAATTATAATTGACAATGCTACAATTACAAACTTTGAAGAAAAAAGAGGAGGACTTTGTGAGTTCGGCTTCTGTGGACATGTCATCCCCTAATACTGTTGGATCAGATTTGATTATGTTTCAGAATGGAGCATAATATGATCGGAATTCTTGCTATAATTGTGGAAGACCAGGCCACTGGGCAAACACTTGCTAGGAGGAATCAAGTGTCAAGGGCAGAGGTCGGCGTATGCAAAGAGGACGTCAAAGTGGAAGGCGGAGAGGCCATGGCTTCTTTCACCAGAGGGGGCGTGGTGCTACACGTGGCTTGTCAGCGCCACGACAACAATATCCCTCTGTTCCCAACCAGGAGTTCCTGCCGCCAACTGGTGGACAATATCCGCAATGACTGAGCCCTGAATCTGCTCTCGCAGAACCAATGCTTGATATCAAGGTAGGGGGCACGACTCTATCATTTATGGTGGACACAGGAGCACGACATTCTACCATAATGACATTGCCGCCAGAATGCAAGCTCACAGAAAATGGCATTTTGCTGGTTGGATTCAAGGGAGAAAAAAACTGTCCTGAATTTGACGAGCCCTATACAAACTCAATGTTATACACAAACTTTCCTACATGAGTTTGTCTATGCACCCAACTGTCCTGTGAATCTAATGGGACGGGATCTGCTCATAAAAACTGCGCCACTGATCCAGTGTGGATCGAAAGGACTATCGCTAAAATTCCCAGATGGAAATACCTTCTACTGCGGCAGAGTCACTACCTCTGAAGTCTCCTCCCAGCTGCCTGTGATACCTCAACACGCCATGTCCTGTGTCTCGGCTGAGATCTACTGGGCAAAGATTGACACTGATTCCTCCGGCTGGAGGGATGCTGAGAATTTTTGGTCAAAATGGTCCCGTTGGGTTAGTAACCTCCGAACATATGATGTTGTATCAGATTGTATGCATTGTACTCTATATTATGACAGGACAGGAGATGACATGTACAGTGAAGCCTTCCAGAAAGTTGTTGGCGACACATGGGAATTGCGGGTAGGTGATCTGTTCGTAGGAAGGCCCGGTGTTGCATTTTCTGTGAATCTGACTGAGGAACAAGCTCAATGGTATGTAATGACAGAACCACCTGACAAATCTGTGCCGGCATGCCATCCTCATATATCACTGAGGGTGTCATCCCAGCACACGGCGAAAGATTTGGGTCCATTTGTCCTCGCATGCACAAAAGCAACTGATTGGCAATGCTCAATACACTCGGATTTGCTGTATTCAAAATCTCTTGATGCCTATTGGATTAAATCTGACATGTTTGCTCCAATGTCTGTTTTAGAGCATCAGCTTTTAGATCGGCATCATGGAAGAGAGACGTCCGATAGCGACTTTGCTGGTGACATGTTAAAAACCTTGCCTGATGCACTCTGGTCCACAGACTCGACAGATGTGGGCTTATGTGACGTTGCTCCGATAACTTTTGAAGTGACACCCGACTCCGTTTGGGTGCCGCAGTACAAAA
Organism: Vanacampus margaritifer; assembly: GCF_051991255.1. Taxonomy (NCBI): domain Eukaryota; kingdom Metazoa; phylum Chordata; class Actinopteri; order Syngnathiformes; family Syngnathidae; genus Vanacampus; species Vanacampus margaritifer. Next base: position 36,393,653 of record NC_135432.1, on the reverse strand, counting down.
TGAAGCCTGACGGAAAAGCTGGCATCTCAGAAACAATTGATGGATTGCTAAAAGCGGGAGTTCTTTGCAAAATTGATAGGTCTAACTACAATACTCCTATTCTCCCAGTAGAAAAAAAGAATACTGGTAAATTTCGCATGGTGCATAATTTAAGGGCTATAAATTCTAAAGTTTTGACACCGGCCTTGCCGGTGCCAAATCCTCATTCTGCGCTGTCACAAATCAGTCCTTTGCACACTCATTTTACCTGCATTGATCTGGCGAATGCATTTTTTTGCATCCCTCTTGACGCGTCTATGCAAAAGTATTTTGCATTTACGTGGAATAACGAGTGTTATTCTTATACCCGTCTGCCTCAGGGATTTGTGTTATCTCCCGGAGTTTTTAATGCTTCCCTAAGACAGCTGCTGTCAAATTTACAACTCCCTAATGATGTTCTCGTTGTGCAGTATGTAGACGATCTGCTCCTGGCTGCGCCGTCCGTGGAGTCTTGCCTTCAAGCTACACAGCTCCTATTGAGCCACCTGGCTAAAGTCGGCTTGAAATGCTCCAAGGACAAACTCCAAATTGCCCGACCGCAGGTTGCATTTTTGGGACGTCTCATATCAAAACATGGAACAGGTATTTCTCCATCACACAAAGATGACATCTTGCACCATCCCAAACCGACAAATGTAAAGCAGATGTTGTCCTTTTTGGGATTGTGCAATTACTCTCGACATCATGTTCCTGATTTTGCAGAACTGACTCATTCCCTCAGACAGTTGGTGAATGAGAAAGGAATGAGAAACCTGTCACATGTACTTGATTGGACCCAAAATGCTGAGATTTCTTTTGTCCTGCTAAAACAATTTTTGTCATCAGCCGCGGCTCTTGTCGTTCCTGATTACACTAGGATGTTTTATTTGGACGTTTCTGAAAAGTCATCAAGTGTATCAGCTGTACTTTTCCAGAAAACGGTGGATGGCAACAGACAAGTCTGTCTATACGCATCAACACCTCTTGAAAAATATGAGAAGCGTCATCATGTGTGTGCGGCATTTTCTTCTGCATTAGCATGATTGATTCAGAATACGTCTCATATTGTGTTACATCATCCGTTAACGGTACGAACATCACATAGTACGGTACAATATGTGACTAGCCAAGCTTTCACGATGACGGGAGGGAGGCAGAGAAAGATTGAGTCCGTTTTGACACAGCCTCACATTCTGTTTATACACAAAGGAAGAAATATGGCGGATGGTCTTCTCGAAGGTCAACTGCACTGCTGCACTCAGCGAACTCTACAAGACAACTCACTGAGGGATGACTTTTACGACATCCCACTTGACAACCCAGACTTGACATTATTTACGGACGGCTGTTGCTTTAAGGGTGATAACGGACTTCAGTCAGGGATTGCAGTAACGCAGATGACAGGTTCAACTTTTGAACTGAAAGTGGCAAAGAGACTCACAGGGCCACAATCAGCTCAACGGGCAGAAATCATCGCCGTGACTTCAGCATTAAAACTAGCAAAAGATAAGACTGTGAACATTTATACTGACTCAGCTTATGCTCATGTTGTTTTACATACTGCCATCACAGAATGGCTGAGAAATGACTTTATGACTGCTTCTGGGACTCCCATTAAACACCAACAAGACATTTTTGATTTAATGGATGCATTATTATTACGAAAAAAAGTAGCGGTGATCAAATGTACCACAGAAACACTTGAAAATCCTAATTTCTGAAGCCCACGGAATATGCCATGTTGGTATAGATGAAACTTTGAGGAGGCTACAAAATTGGTCTCATCCCTACATGAAACAGATCGTGAAAAGTGAACTGCAGCACTGCAGTGTTTGTAATAAATTCAATTGTTTGCCCACAACCAAAACCCCTCCGGGCACTCACGATCCCGAAGTCACAGCTCCGGGACAAGTAATTTCAATGGATTTTACTGATATGTTAAAGCCAATAGAAGGTTACCGGTATTTACTGGTAATTGTGGATTCCTTTTCCGGATGGCCGGAAGCATATCACTGTAAGTCTGAAACAGCAGAGGTTGTGGTAAAACATTTAATTAATCATTACATACCATCACATGGGTTCCCCAGGAAAATTCGGCAATGGCAGTCATTTTCGGAATAAGCATTTACAAGAAGTTGAAAAAGCATTGGGGCTGAAAAATACATTTGGCTCTGTTTATCATCCTCAATCACAGGGACAAGTTGAACGAATGAATAGAACTATTAAAGAAAAATTGGCGAAAGCACTAGCTTTATCAAAACTGAACTGGCTGCAAGCTCTTCCTGTCGCATTGATGAATGTGCGCATGTCGTTAAATTCAGCTAAAGGCTGGACTCCTTATGAGGGTCATAAAAACAGGCCATTTCCCGGCCCCAATGTTCCGCTGGGGGAGTCACACGTTGCGAGGCCCCCAGTAATTAAGGAGATAGTATCTACATTCTCCAAGCTAACAGATAACCAGACAAATGTTCCTTCAAAAATAAATGATTGTGAATATGTGTGGTTGAAGGTGACTAAACGTAAATGGTCTGCCCCCAGGTGGTTAGGTCCATTCAAGGTGAAAGAACGTACATCCTGTGCGGTGCGCTTGTATCGAAGAGGGAATACTTGGTATCATCTCTTCCCTACCAGGCCGGCTGTTTCTGGCTCAACGCTGCCACCAAAGGCAACCATCTGATGATCTACGCCCGCACCAGTTGGAGCCATCTGACGGATCCAAAACACGCCGTTTCCAGTGTCTACCTGACAAGCTGTCCAAGGGGGGGAGCTGCATGCGGAGGAGGTCGCTGAAAGGAGATTCATTGGAGTGCCTTTTCCCTGGGCATCATTGCAGTTGATTCGCCTTGAAAAGCTGATCCAGTGTCAATCTGCTGTTTAAAAGGGGGAAATCACTCAATGGTGATTGAGTCACATGCCTCTTTTCATCAATTCACAACGATAGAGTCACACTGGGAAGGAAATCCCGTGACGAATTCCTTGGATCTCTGGCAGTGAGCCAGGGTTCGGAAAGAGGCTGACAGCGCCTCTTCTTCTAAAAATAAAAAAAATAAAAAAATCAACCAACGACTGACAAACATCCTTCTCCTTCGACAAACGAACTTCTTCTCAAGATGGTTTCGAAGAAGAACTTTGCTACTAATTGCTGCATTGTGACGATTTTCCTCATATTAATTGTTGTGCCAATTTGGTTTTTCATTAAGCCCCTTGATGCGAGTTTGAATACAACACACCGTGATAAAAGAAATGTTGTTTCTCCCCGAATTCCATGGATAATGTCCTGGGCGTATAATAACTCAATTGTCCTGACCGTTGCTCCTAACACAAACACATCTATCAAACTCCCCATTAAATCTTTGAAGGGATTTAGTGGAGGAGGGCCGACGAAGGGGGGCCTTTGGCTCAAGTACTGGTGGTATTTGACAGGAAGTGTTTTACGACTAGATTGGAGTTCACTGATTACCACCCAAAGTGGCCGATACTAGCCGTCAGGTTCCAGCGGGGAGGCAGTTTTCTTTAGCAAGAGAGTAACACTGCGTAGAATGGGAGGTCAAATCGAATTAACTTTTGTTCTTCCTGAAGGTAATATCCGGCCACCTAATGTAACCATAAATAACACCTTTTGTTATGGCCTAATGCTGTGGGCATGGTTCTCTGGAACTGATCCCTATTTTCCAATTTTAATTTGCATTGATAAAACTATGAGTAAAACAGAACAACCTAAAATGACTAAATACACAATGGAGTCTGGGGTGGAAGCTTTTAGTTTCCAAATTGATGGTGTAGTTGAATGGTTTCGGGCTACAACGGGTCTGTCTGGTGGCAGTAATAATTGGCTACTGTTAGCAAATGAGGCAGCACATGCTTCGGGAGAAGATTGTGTCGTATGTGTGGGCCCAAGACCTTTATTGAGGGTAATTCCTGCTAAAATAGAGGATAAATGTGTAATGGAACTGATGAATAAAACTGTCCCCAATGATAAATGCTCTAAATGGGATAAAGTTTATCCACTGGTTGATTGGCAAGATACTAAACCTATTTTTTCAAATAAAGTTGCGGATGGTGATTTTTCATGTATTAAAATGTCAGGTACTGGGGAACAATTGGGAAAACTAAATCACACCACTCACTGCATTTCAGCAACAGATGTGGGTCGTAAATTCCAGCCTCAATCCAGGGCGGACATATGGTGGTGGTGTGGGGACAGCCGGATATTTGATAAGTTACCTCTGAATATGAAGGGATATTGTGCTCTCATCACCCTCCTTCTGCCAGTAGATATTTTCCCTACATCGGTTGATAACCTTCTGCAAATTGTTAATACTTGGCAACCAAATTTTTCTCATTCTTTTCAGAGGGCCAAAAGATCCACTTGGCAGGATCAAAATGTTCCCACATACATAGATGCGATTGGGGTACCACGTGGGGTCCCAGATGAGTATAAGATTGCTGACCAGGTGGCTTCAGGTTTTGAATCTTTGATTTGCTGGTGGTGTACCATTAACAAAAATGAAGATAGGATTAATTATGTACATTACAATGTTCAAAGACTAGGAAATTGGACTCCTTCCTTTAGCAAGTCCTTAATCACTAGTCAAATGTATCTCTTCTTTAGTATCTTACTTCAATAACTAGTCTTTAGCATAGATAATATTTACTTATTCGCTCTGATTTCCACTTACTTATGTTAGGCGTGCGCAAAAGCGCAGGTGAAGGATTCAAAAGCAACTCAAATGGTGGGCAAGGTTTACAGTTTTTATTGAACACAAGGAGCTTGACGCATAACTGAACACTAACAAAAAGCGATGTGACAAAAGGTCAACGTGTACCTACAGAAAAACTAAATAACTAACCAAGGAAAGTGGGCGGAGTAGCACGGGAGGAAGTAGGCTACTAACTAAGATTAAAAATGAAAACAAAATGGCCTACACAAGGTACGTACAAATCAACAACCAGAACAATCACAGCAGTACTTACAAGAAACAACAGAAGACAAAAAGTACTGCTGGCAGGAACTAGGAGATAACAGGTACAAGCACGAGTGTAACAAAATGCTGAGGCAATGGCAAGCAGCAAGAACATCCTGGCGGCCTACCCGGCTTATCAGGGTGTAGAGAGTGAAAGTCACGGACCACAGCAGGATCCAGGAGCGGGGGACCCACTGACGCTCCTCAGGACCGTACCCCTCCCAGTCAACGCCGTTCTGGACAGTGCTGCCCGGGTGTCCCGCCAGACCCGATGGGCACGCCAAAGGTGAAGGTTCATCCAGGACGGCGGACAGAGAGTCAGTGCTGGAACAACAACAACAACAACTTGAGAAACAGGTCAACAGCCACCGCCCTGACCCAATTCCACATGCACTGCATGTACACTAGTCATAAACTCTAATCATTCACTAAATTATGAACTATCATAAACAAGTCGACTTTGTATTTTTCTATCATGCAGGAAATATACAAAGTTGACTGTCATATTGCAATAATGTCCACAGATATACATCTCTGGGTCCAATAAAAGTGTATTAAGTGACTGACACAAAAGAAGATATGGAATGCTTGTTTTTGCCATTATACTGCCATAGAGGTTTATGGAAGAATTTATGAAGTGATTCTGGTTATTATCATTAAAACCTTAGGAAAATGTTTCAGTCAGCTCTTAAAGTTAACCTCTTATAAGCTGCTTTTGTTGATATGTTGGTCCAAACTAGGCATTTACAGACCCTTTTCAAAAAATTTGAATATCCTCGAAAAATTGAATAATTTATATAATTCCATTCAAAAAGTTAAACTTTCATAGATTATAGATTCAGGGAAAACACTTTAACTCATAATCATTTAAACTTAATGTACTCACTTTGGACTAACTTAATTCAATCGTGTGGTACCACTTGAAGTGAGTTGGTCAACAATTCAATTTCTAATCTTAAATCTTAATCTCTGGTTCAAGAGCGTCTTTTTTTTCTCAGAAAGGTTCACCCTTACAAATTCTGGATAACCTGATTTTGCTCAAAAATTGGAATGACCCGCTACTTGAATCAATTTGACCAAAGTTTTTGGGTTGTTTTGGACATAGCATGGAGTCACTGTTGAAGATGAATAAACATGGACAATAGGTAGTTTTACTTTCTGATTTATTTGCTTGATGCTTATTGTGGGAGAACTGTAAAGTAATTTGCGCACTTTGCAGAGCCAAATTCAAATAGCATTAGTTGTACGCCTTTGGCGTATCATCTCAGAGCAAAATTCCCTGCTCAAGTTACCGCCACAGGGCCTTGCAAACCAATGCTGCTGGAGTGTGGTGCTCGTGAATTAAACTTGTAACTTACTATTAGAACAGTCTTTGATTGTAAATATACGGTACTTTCTATTTGATGATTTTGCATTAATTCCAAGATTTTACTCAATTAAATATCTGTTACAGCCTTTGAAGGAAAAAGTAGAAGCAAAAGTAGAAATTTTTGATTAATCGCAATTAATTAGTTAAAACAATTTTAATCGTTTGGTTCGCGCTTTCTTACTGGAATACTAAAGGACTTCCGTCTGTCCATATCCAGTTTCCCTCCTTGATCCTGTCTGCCAGGCCGATCCAGTAGGACTGCTGTCCGATTTGTGAGTTCAGCCAGGACTGCAAGAAAGAGGGTGACTTGGTGAGAGAGACATAGACAGAGAAAGTGAGTGAGTGAGTGTGAGAGAGAAAGATGAAGAGAGAGAGAGAGAGAGAGAGAGCGAAAGTGAGAAAATGGGCGAGGGATAGAGCTGGCTTGTCACCTGCTCATCGTTGTCCCAAATGCTCGCCAGATGGCCTCCAATAGAGCGACAGTTTGCCTCAGCCTGCTCCCACGCGACTGTGTTGCTGGAGAAAAAGTAACATTGTCCACCGTGGCTCATCAAGGACGCCGGACAGAGAGTCAGCGCTGGAACAACAACAACAACTTGAGAAACAGGTCAACAGCCACCGCCCTGACCCAATTCCACATGCACTGCATGTACACTAGTCATAAACTCTAATCATTCACTAAATTATAAACTATCATTAACAAGTCGACTTTGTATTTTTCTATCATGCAGGAAATATACAAAGTCTACTTGTTTGTCATATTACAATAATGTCCACAGATATACATATACAGTCATGCTTCTTCCATCTCTGGTTCCAATAAAAGTGTATTAAGTGGCTGACACAAAAGAAGATATGGAATGCTTGTTTTTGTATAATGCCATGGAGGTTTATGGAAAAATTTATGAAATGATTTTGGTTATTATCATTAAAACTTTAGGAAAATGTTTCAGTCAGCTCATAAAATTAACCTCTTATAAGATACTTTTGTTGATATGTTGGTCTAAACTAGGCATTTACAGACCCTTTTCAAAAAATTTGAATATCCTCGAAAAATTGAATAATTTCTATAATTCCATTCAAAAAGTTAAACGTTCATAGATTATAGATTCAGGGACCATCTTTTCAAGTATTTATTTGTTTATTTTTACATAATGTGTGCCTCCATCTCATAAAACCCACGAAAACAGGATTAAAAAAAATTGGAATACTGTGAAGAAATCACCATGTATACTTGTGGGCCTCAATTTCCTCTTGTAACACAGTACTATCAAGAGGAAAATGAGGGCCACCAGACCCAAAAACAAAGAGCTGACAGCAAGAATCAAGAAAGCCTGGGCTTCCAGGACCCCCAGGCAATGCCACGGCGCATCGAGGCAGTGTTTAAGTTAAAAATGTGAATGTTGATACACTTAACAGTAACCTCACGTAGCTCATGGGCAAAGCTGAAACAACAGCAACAACTAGAGATAAGTCACTCCTTCGAATGCTTGGATGTCTAACAGTGAATCATGTGGCACATTTGAAGTTGAGCAATGCGGAGGATTGCCAGGTGAAACACCAGCCTGAAGTGGCACGACAGCAGAACCGTGAAGCAACGGCGCAGCTGGAAGCCGCCAACGACTGAGTGACGGTGGTGGTTGATGAAGCCCAACTGGTTGGCGTTAGAGCACAGTTGGATGGCACAGATGCAGTGCATGCCGAGAACTCAGACAGCGATGCAGACGAATTTACATCCGGAGATGACTCTCCTCAAAAGATTGGTGAGTTAACCCGGGCTCTCGCGTCCGCTGAAGACACAAATCGAGAGCAAGAAAGACTGCTGAGAACCGCTGCTGACAAAATTCATAAACTGAAATCAGACTGAACGACCGACAAGAGACCAACTTCGACAAGCCTAAGCAAATTACTTGCTGGTTAATTCACTGCAAGCTCAGTCATCCGACTATCTGAAGCGCCTCCAAGTACAGGTACAAACCCTTAGAGAAGAACGCAAATTTGAAGCAGACTTGCTTGTTGCTTTGTATTGTGGTCTCTCACCAACTCGGAACCTCTTGCGCGTGTTCCCAGTCTGCCAAACATTAAGTCTGGACAGACCATTCCTGATGCTTGCGAAGTCTGGAACAAAGACTAAGTGATGGTCATGGTGATCACGATCAACATTCTGAACCGCTTGGTGGCGCGAGCGAACCAATTCTTGAATGCTCGCTCCGCTTCCTTACAACCCTCACCGGAATTCATGAACCATACCATACCGAAAGCAACCCGCCTGGGCCTGCTCATCCGTTCTGACTGCTACGACTTTATTCTAACGGTGCCCGTGATTGGACACATTCCACCTGATTTGTTCTTGACTGAAGACGCCGACGGCCAAAGACTCACTAGGCCATCTCAAATTGTCACGGTTAATCCTGCCGTTCCCACCAACGATGAAGACATCGTCCGAGTGGACCCCAGGAATCAATACAAGTTGTCATTCATCTTCGGCAACAGACAATACAATTTTACCCAGTGTCCATTCGGCTATGCCAACCCGCCCGCCGAATTTAACATCTTCCTCAACAAGGCATGCCCCACCACCGCCACCAGGGACAACCTAATTTATGTTGACAACATAATGATGAGAAGCTCCTCTTTGGATGATCACTTAGTGGAGATCGACCACGTGTTCGAGACGACGTCGTGACAAACGCTCGCATTGCAAGCTGGCTTATGGCGTTACAAAGTTACGACGTTCTGGTCCCGTACACGAAAAACTCAAAGTTACCGCTGGGTACCGATCTAGAGATTTGCCAATACTGTGCGTCGACCTCCTCGACCCTGCCGACAGGCGTCGCCGTTACACCGATGCGGACACCGATCCAGCGGCCCAATCGAGACCCTCGACTGACACCTCAACACCGTCGACGGACCCAACTGACTGTGATGACTAAAAGCACCAGGTGTGTGGAAGGAGGGTCAATACCCCACTACACCAATTGGACAAAAGACGAACTTAATATACCCCTAGTCAACACCACAACGAGACAATTTAATTTGCATGCTTTGTTTGGCTACTAGGAAATGATGCTGACGAAAATCCTGATGCTTGGTATGACCGCTGTTGTTAATCAACCAGGAATGATTGAACCCGGATCTGCCGCAGGAATCGCCTGGTCTGAAGAACTAGGATTGCTTACGAATAATGACTAGAAGTTAATGGACTATGGTTTACAGTCTATTTAGTTACAGATGCTTGGTGGAACACTTAAGGGTACGATCCTAGCCCGTAACACCAATAGCATTATGTGGAATTAGACTAGATAAACCGTGAAACGATTGGCAACGGTAGTTCAAGGATTATGTACACTCAAAGTGTTGTGATACTTCTGAATACATGCTGCGTGAAATCAGTTCTTTAATGTCTTAGCTAGCTATGAAAAGCTCCCCCGTACTTAGTGCCTTTTGAAAGTAGGTTGGAATACTCTTGCCAAAGCTTTATTTAGTCTGGCTAGCCCAATCTAAGGCCCTAGTCGCGATGTACCGCCAATAATGCTCTGAATTTTTTTCTTCTTCCCTTTTCCTCCTTTTTCAGGTATTCTTGGGTAGTGCATGAGTTTTGGGACAGGCTAGTAACTCTATGGGGAGCTGCGTTAGCTTAGCAACTACAGTGTTGCGCTAACCAACCTAAGATTCCTGCTCATATTTGCTACAGTAACTGATAATAATCCTATAGGAATGCACAGAATAAGTAAATTGATGTTTAGGGTTCACCTGTGTCATTGTCGGGGGATAGAGTTCTGGCAGGTTCACAGACCTCCTGCCAGAATAAGTAGATATCCCCTGTAACTTTGCTGAGAAAATGGGAAACCTTCTGAAATTCCCTATGGTTATTAATAATGATTTAATCACAAAACTTTGTTGATTTAACAGATGCATATGTGCATAGCTTTACATTTATTTAGACGGAATCAATCACCTATAGTTCAATTGTTGTGAATAATAAGATGAACTTTTTGGCTTGTGTACCCCTGAACCATTTTGTCATACCATCTCCCTTACTGCCCCGAGCTGATTAAATGAAAAACATTTTTATAGAATTTTCTAAATGTTAACATTTCGTTCTTACGGTGTCTTATTTTTAACTCAAATTATACAAAAATAAATCGTTTGTTGCCTTGAAAATAAGTAATATAATAATCAACATAAAGAATAAACCTGCCTCTGTAACTAGCCTAAGTATCACACAAAAAAGATCTACTTTGAATCAGTAACCTCTGAACAGGTATGTAAACTTTAAATATCAGGAACAAGAACAGAACACCGAACGAGAATAGTATTCAGACCCATATTTGACGTGGCTGTTCTGATTTTGCTGGGTCTGTGTTGTCAATTGTCATTGATCTGGGAAATACATTATAAAACATTTGCATGCACCCCCTGCAATGTCTTCACTGCTCACGCACTAGCTGCTGTTTGATGCATTGAATTAGTTTTTATATGTATATATGAGATTTCCTACTGTGTGGATGGTCAATTGAACGAATCTCGAATCCACTGCTGAACGTGCTCTGCTTGTTTTTCTTTTGCTTCTCTCCATTGAAATCAAGCCTTTTTTGTGTGTGTAAAATCTTGTTTATAAAATTTAAAATCCTATAAAACAAAATTGTATTCATGTTTTTGAATGAAAACAGTAATGTGGCACCGATTTCATTCGAAACATGCGCGCTCCCGGGACGGGACGGTGCGCACGAATCAAATTCGGCGTAGTGCTTTGGGCAGGATGAAACCAAGCGCTTTTTACAAGCTACCGCACCGCTATACAATTAACACGGTATGGCGGGGTGGTGATCTGGTTCGTTGCTGCAATGACCTACAAGTTGATATGAGACCATTTTGAATGTACCTACTTGTCATCGGAATGAGGAATATGACATTGTTTCTCACTAAGAGGACGCAGAGACAGTGCGCAGGGACCGTCAACAAATTAAGGTTCTACTTCTGCTTCTGCTTCTTTGTATTAATGACAAAATGCAAGGAATATACATGTGCATACTGCCATCTGCTGTACAAGAGTGTAAAACAATGGTGTCTTCACCTACAGTCTTAAAACACAGTTTAGTCGCCCTCAAATTTTTTTAAATGCTTCCCTCACACTCCTGACAGCTGGAAGGTTAAAAAATAAATAAGAATATATACTGATAAATATATATATATATATATATATATAGGGCGGCATGGTGGCTGACTGGTTAGCACGTCCGCCTCCCAGTGCAGAGGACGAGAGATCGAGTCCGGGCTTTGGCCTTCCTGGGTGGAGTTTGCATGTTCTCCCCGTGCTTGCGTGGGTTTTCTCCGGGTACTCCGGTTTCCTCCCACATTCCAAAGACATGCATGGCAGGTTAATTGAACACTCCAAATTGTCCATATGTGTGATTGTGTGTATGGTTGTTTGTCTCTGTGTGCCCTGTGATTGGCTGGCAACCAGTTCAGGGTGTACCCCGCCTACTGCCCGAAGCCAGCTGGGATAGGCTCCAGCACCCCTGCGACCCTAGTGAGGAATAAGCGGTTAAGAAAATGGATGGATGGATGGATATACTGATAAATATACTGATAGGTATGACGTTTAAAGGAAAGTAATTTCAAAGGTAATTTACATATTACACATTTAAGTTAATGTGTTATGTTATTCATGTTAAAAGAATTATTATTCACACATTAATGTTTAATCTTCTGTTCCTATTCACATGCATCCATTTGCCTAAATCCTGCTAGGTAGCTCGTAATTGGTTAGTTTTTAGTCAAGTGTTGTTGTTTTTAAATACCAAAATATACAAACTTCACTGACAAACATATAAAACAATTAAAGTGCAGTTTACAAGGCAATAGCATAACAGCACTTTTCCCCACACCATGTTAATACATGGGCGGGCCATTCAAGTAAACTGGCCACGACTCAAGTAGATTTCAAGAAAATTTTATAAAAATATATCAAATAAAAAAAAATAAAAAATTTAACACGACCAGATATACCACATTAGTTCGCCGTCACATAATCTGAATCTTAACTCACTTGTGGATCATGTGGAGACGTAAGTAGCAGGAAAGGTTTTATAAAGTGTTCCATCAACCACCGTCACTTAAAAACAACCATGGAACACAAAAACTTTTCAAACACAGTATTTTAATTAATTTTCATTGAAGAATTTCAAAATTAACACCACGTATTAGTGGTGCCATGTTGATTATAGCATATATTACTTATTTTGTAGAGATTATGTTAAATTATTATTTTTTATTTCTTGATTACTAAAGTATTCCAAAACGTCATGATTGTACATGCTAATGTAATTTTTTGTTGTTGTTTTTTATGTAACTAGGTGGACATATTCTATGCGTGTAATTATTGCAAAAACACGACAATGAACAATGATGACGTTATGGATTTTTAATGGGATTTTTTCTTTTCAGCAGCTTCTATTTGTTGACGGTCTCAGCGCAGCCTGTTGAAAGAGCATGACGACACATGAAGTGCTGAGACCACAAATTGTGTTACTTGTGAATTGTAAATTCAAATTGTAGCACGTTTGGCGACCTCACAGAGATTGGAATAAGCCAATAACGCCGTTTAATTTTGGAGTTATTGGACCGTCAACACCCAATCTGCCAATCTCTTGCTAACTTTACCGTACTTGCTAGCAGCTGGTCGGCTATCTCCACTGAAATCAGCTTACGATACGATACAATACGATATACTTTTATTTTCCCCATGGGGACCTTTTTCCTGGACTCCGTCCAGCTGCAGTTTACAGTAAAGAGAAAACAACAGAATAGAAAGAGATAAAAATTAAAATTAAATAAATAAGAAGTGCAGCAATAAGTAGAAGACTTCCCAGAAGTCTTCACAGAAGTATACATGTGTAGAGAAGTACATTGCGCACACCCATATACACACACTCCTATATATATATATATATATATATACACACACACACACACACACACACACACACACACACACGAGTATGTACACAACATTGCACCATATATCTTATTGAGTTAATGTCGGTTGTTAAGCAGTTTGATGGATGTTGGCAGGAATGAGTTTTTGTAGCGGTTCAGCCTGGTTCTGGGGGCCCTGAATCTCCTGCCGGAAGGCAGTAGCTGAAACTCATGATGCAGAATGTGAGTCGGGTCATTAACAATTTTCTGTGCCAGTCTGGTGACGGACCGCTCATAAAGCATCTGTAGGGAAGGATGATTCCTGACCCCCATGATCTTCATGGCAGTCCGCACCAGACCGGCAATCTGTGACCTTGACTGCACAGTCAGGTTGCTGTACCAGGCCGCAATGCCGTATCTGATGATACTTTCCTATTTTTTTTTTTCTGGAGAGCTCAGTATTGTTCATTTGACATGTCATCATTATTGCTCTCCTGTTTTTTTTTTTTGTATGTGGGTGTGTGTTTGTGCGTGCGTGCGTGCGTGCGTGTATTCATTAGTGCACCTAAAAACTATTAAAAAATCCCATACCGTTCACCTAAACCGAACACTTCAGAATCCAGCCAGAGTCGTGGGGCCGTCAGAAGACCCGAAGAAGGACCAAAAAAAAGAAAGGAAAGTGAAGTCCAGCACCGACCAGACATCATCCACCAGGCCACCAACCAGAGTCCTTCACCAACCCCAGAGACATCTGAATTCCAACAAAATCAGGGAGACCTCAAGGGCCCAAAGGAGAGACTGAGGAAAGGTAGGAAGGACAGACGAAGCAGAGTGAGATCCACAGACACCAGCCTCCACCGATTCAATGACCTGAGAAAGAAGCAGATTGTGTCTGAGTTTCGGTAGATGCTGGTGTGGTGGATCTGGCATGCATGAAAATCTCCACCAAAGAGGGGAGCCGTCGACCCCCGCCAGGATAGAGCAAGCGCAACACCTCAGGGCCCCCCAGGCTGCGGCAGCGCCAAAGGACGACCCACGGGCCCCGCAGGGGCCACCGGCCGGAGAGCAAACCCAGGAGCAGGAGCGCCCCCCACCCCAACGCGGCCCACGCCCCCATCCCAACGCAGCAGGACGGGGCACTGCAGGCCCGCCGGGTACCCCACCGGTCCACAGCCCCCGCTCCCCCCACGCCCGCCCCCCATCCACCCCAACCCAGCCCCAGCCACCCCCGGACCCGCCCCAGCACCCCCCAACCAAGCCGCCCCGCCCCCCGACCCAACCCCCACCAACCGGCAGTCCCCCAGCCCCCGACCCCCAGATCCCGGGGGCACCCCGCACCCAGGCACCGGCGCCGAAGAGGGGCCGGGCAGCGGAGCGGAGAGGGCATCCGCGCCCACCCCACCCCCCACCACGTGGAGGGACGGAACACCGGGGACAGAAGGGGAGATGGGGGCACCGGAGGACGGGCGGCACCCCCGAACCCCAGGCCCAGCGGGGAGAGGCCCCGGTCGTCACCCCAATGTTCTAAGTGAAAACTAACCCTGTTACTGAGTTCGCCAGCTCGCTGACTGGCACACGGACAGGGGACCGCAGCACTGCTCCATACTGCGGTCTGCCCCAACCGATGGTGCCCCCCAGTTGTGTGGTGCATTAAAATTGGAGGGGAGTTGTAGGGCGAAGACGGTGTTTCCACCCTACCCCACTCCCCCCCAAAGTGTGTTATGTGCCCTATATGTCTATAAAAGTGTATTGGGCAAAACTAGTGCAGTGAGTTAAGAGGAGCGACCAGCTGGGCCCCCCCCCAACCGGACGGGGGAGGGAGGCGCACCCGCCCACCAAACCCCCATCCACCCCACCAGGACCCCGGCGGGCATATGGGACCAGCCCGGCTGGGCGATAGGGCTCGCCCCCCGGATACTGGGGCCCGCCCGAAGTGCCAGGAGGTCCACCGGAGCGGGGCGGGCACAACACCAACTCACCCACCCACCCTCCCGGCCCCCGGAGCGCCGAGACCCGGGCCACGGATGGAGCCCCCGGCCCAGGGGAGGGGGAGGAAGGCGGACAGGGGAAGGAGACGACAAGAAGGACAGGAGGCAGCGGCAGGGCCACAGAGAGAGGGGGAGAGGAGGAGGAAGGGTGACGAGGGAGAAGGGACAGGGAGGCGGAGGACGGGCGGGGAGAGGAAGCAAGGGGGAGGAAGGGGGAGGGGAGAGGGAACCACGGGGCGCCGCCCCGACCACCAGAGAGAGCCCCGCAACGCAGCACCCCCCAAGAGACCCAGGGAACGGCCAAGACGCAGCCGCCACCCAGCAGCCAACAGAGGGGCAGACCCGACCACGCCCAGCCAGGGGGGACAGCACCTCTAGAATTAGCCCCTTGGCATGCAGTGAATCCGAATATTAACCCTTAGTGCCCATTGGAGGTGAATCTGCTCAATCCTGTTGGCAGCAACTGGGTTCCTGACTATAAAAACACAACCATTAGTTACAAACTGCCAAATACAGAAACATCAATGTAAGTTATCACGATGTGGTGGCTCTCGCTAACAGGCAGAATTAAATAACCAGAATTAGGTTAAAATATTCTATATACGTAGACCATATTTCTATGAATTTTGATATTTGTTTTTTATTTGAGGCCGTATCTGATGATACTTTCCAATGCAGCCCGGTAGAACAACAGCATGATCCTCTGCTCCACTCCATAGACCCTAAGTCTGCGTAGGAAATAGAGACGCTGTTGGAGTTTGGAGCAGAGACTTCCAACATGTACCCTCCAGCTGAGTGTGTTGTCGATGTGGACCCTCACATACCTGTATGAACCCACCTGGCTGATGTGGTTGCTTTTAATGATAACTGGCCTGTGGTCATCAACAATTTTTGGATCAAATATCACCTCCTCTGTCTTCCCCACATTGAGCACAAGATGATTCTGGTCACACCACTGGACAAATTTCTCTATTTCTGAGAAATAGTCCAGTGGGCTACCGCCGGCCTGCAGCAAGCTGACGATAGCTGTGTCATCAGAGAACTTAATGATAAAGTTCTCTGGGTGTGATGTCACACAATCATTTGTGTACAACGTGAAGAGGACCGGGGAGCTGACGCAGCCCTGTGGGGTGCCTGTGCTTATCAATCTGGGTTCCGAGAGGGAGCTATTGACCCTGACTTGCTGTGTGCGCTGTGTCAGGAAGGAGTGATACCACCTCGAGATGTACGGGTTCACATTCATCTCCTTCAGTTTACCCAAAAGCAGGTGGGGCTGCATTGTGTTGAACATAGAGCTAAAGTCAACAAACAACACACGTGCATAAGCTTTAGGGCCGGGCCGTCTAGATGTTTGCTGACCAGATGTGTGATGCTGTTGATAGCATCGTCAGTGCCGTGACCCCGCTTGTAGGCAAACTGAAGGGAGTCTAAGTGTGCATCCACCTCCCCCCTGAGCCGAGTCACCATCAGCCTCTCGAACACTTCCTGACAATGGAAGTTAGAGCCACAGGCCTGAAGTCATTATTGACAACAGGACATTGTTTTTTAGGAACTGGGGTGATTACTGATTTTTTCCAGAGACTGGGAATGGAGTGTGAGTCCACAGATCTCTGGAAGATGGGCTGCCATGCCGCTGTGAGCTCCTCTGCACAGGATTTTAGCAGAAGGGCAGATATCCCATCCGGTCCTGAGGCCTTTTTTGTGCAGACAGACCAAAAAGCAGATTGGACATCATGGGGATGAATCACCAGCCTTGAGTCCTGCTCATTCACTGAAATGGACCTCAGGACCTCCCTACATTCAGAGGAAAAGTCCTGAATTTCGAATCTTAAATAAAAGTCATTCAGCTCCCTTGCCTTCTGGAGGTCATTTAGGGTGCTGAGACCTTTTTTGTCACGGCTTGAGAAGGGAGGACCCAGATGCAGTGAGGAAGGCGAGCCACGGCAGGGATGCGGATAACTTAGATTTAATGTACCAACAAACGAAAACACAAAATCACGCACACAGGCGGACAAAAGTAAACAAACTCACGCGCACAGGCGGATAACAAACAAACTCAAAATCACGCACAGTGGCGGCAAAAAGGTCAGTCATGGGCAGCAAGAGAAACTCTTGTAGGAACAAGTACAGTCGGGTCTCGGCGTCTCGGAGTAGTCACTCCTTGCTGTGTCCATCAGGCTTTTATTCTGGTCTGAAGGCATGATGGGCACCAGGTGTGTATGGTGGGCTCAGCTGACCCAAATCATGACAGTACCCCCCCCCCAACCCTAACGACGCCCCCAGGCAGACCACCCGGCGCCGATGGGTGCGCCAAATGGAAATCCCGGACGAGGGACTGGTCCAAAATCCAGGAGCGCTGGCGGTCCTCGGGTCCGTACCCCTCCCAGTCGACCAGATACTGCAACCCTCTGCCCCGCTTTCGAGAGTCTGTGTAAACAGGCTGCCCACCCACGACCCGGGGAGGCGGCGGGGGCGCGGTCGGCGGGCACAACGGGTTGGCAGAGACAGGCTTGAGCAGGGACGTGTGGAACACTGGGTGCACCTTGAGAGTAGAGGGCAGGTTGAGCCGAACAGCCACCGGGTTGACCACAGCGTTGACCTCAAACGGGCCGATGAACCGCGGCCCCAGCTTCCTTGAACTCCCCGCCAACTGTAGGTCCCTAGTGGAGAGCCACACCTTCTGACCCGGTCGGTAGAGCGGTGCCGGAACCCGATGCCTGTCCGCGAGCCGCTTGTTGCGGTCCGAGGTGCGGCACAGGGCCTTCCTGGTGTCTTGCCAAACTCTGCGAGCCCGGCGGAGGTGGGTCTGGACTGAGGGAATGGCAACCACGCCTTCCTGGGAAGGAAACAAGGGGGGTTGATAGCCACAGGCCGCGTTGAACGGGGACAGGCCTGTGGCAGAGCACTCGAGAGTGTTGTGGGCGTATTCGACCCATGGGAGGTGGGACGCCCACGAGGAAGGGTGCTGATGGCACACACACATCGAAGCGCCGCCTCCAAGTCCTGGTTGGCTCGCTCCGTCTGCCCATTGGATTGGGGGTGATAGCCCGACGACAGGCTAGCCGTAGCCCCCAAGGACTTGCAGAAGGCCTTCCAAACCCGGGACACGAACTGGGGCCCCCTGTCGGAGACGAGGTCCGCTGGTATCCCGTGGATCCTGAAAACGTCCTTTATCAGGATATCCGCCGTTTGTAAGGAGGTGGGTAACTTGGACAGGGCGATAAAGTGTGCCATCTTTGAAAATCGGTCCACCACCGTAAGGATTACCGACTTCCCGTTGGAAGGAGGTAGCCCGGTAACGAAATCCAAGGCCACATGCGACCAAGGACGGTGGGGAATGGGCAGGGGTCGGAGCTGGCCGGAGGGCTTATTACGGGCACACACAGTACAGGACGAGACATAGTCCTGGATGTCCTTGCGTAGCCTGGGCCACCAAAATCTCTGCGCTATCAAGGACAGCGTGCGACCCACCCCAGGGTGACATGCTACCTTCGATGCATGCCCCCCACTGTAGCACCTCTTGCCGAAGGTGGGTGGGCACGAACAACTTGTCTCAAGGGCACGCGACCGGGGTCTGCGTGTTGTCCGCTGCATCCGCCACCTTCCGCTCCACTTCCCACTGGAGGGCTCCCAATACTCTGTTCTCCGGGACAATAGTTTCGGGTGGAGACCCCTCGGCGGCTGGACTGTGTACGCAGGACAAGGCGTCCGGCTTGGTGTTCCGGGCTCCTGGTCGGTAGGTGATGATGTAGTTGAATCTGGTTAGGAACAGGGCCCAGCGTGCCTGGCGGGGATTCAACCTTCGGGCGGACCGGTACGCCAAGTTCTTGTGGTCCGTAAATATCTGGAAAGGTTCCGCCGCGCCCTCCAGCCAGTGCCGCCACTCCTGCAACGCAAGGATAATGGCCAGCAGCTCACGGTTGCCCACGTCGTAGTTTCGCTCAGCCTGGTTGAGCCAGCGCAAGAAGAAGGCGCAGGGGTGCAGCCTCTGGTCCCCCGGGGACCGTTGGGACGACACTGCCCCCACTCCTGTCTCTGAAGCATCGACGACGAAGGGAAGAGCCTCGTCAGGGTGTGTCAAAACCGGGGAACGCGAAAATAATAATTTTAATTTAATGAACGCGGACTCAGCCTGCTGGGTCCAAACAAACGGAATCTTGGTGGATGCAAGTCTTGTTAGAGGTTCTGCTTTTAAGCTGTAGTTGCGGATGAATCGACGGTAGAAATTTGCAAACCCAAGGAACCTCTGTAGGTGTTTTCTGGATGTGGGAGTGGGCCACTCGACCACGGCCTGGATCTTGGCTGGGTCGGCTCTCAATCGACCCCTCTCCACAATGTAGCCGAGGAACTGGACCGAACTGGCGTGAAACTCACATTTTTCGGCTTTTACATACAGCCGGTTTTCCAGCAGTCGTTCTAGGACCAGCCGAACGTGTTGCCGATGTTCAGTTTGATTTCTTGAAAAAATCAAAATGTCGTCCAGGTATACAAAACAAAATTGATTGAGCATGTCGCGCAGGACGTCATTAATGAATCCCTGGAATACGGCGGGAGCGTTTGAGAGGCCAAACGGCATCACCAAGTACTCGAAGTGCCCAATGGGTGTTTTAAACGCCGTTTTCCACTCATCGCCCTCCCTTATCCTGACCAGATGGTAGGCGCTACGAAGGTCTAATTTGGTGAACACAGTAGCTGAATGTAAGGGAGCGAATGCTGAGTCCATCAGCGGCAACGGATACTTGTTTTTGATGGTTATGTCATTCAGACCATGAAAATCGATGCAGGGGCGTAGGGTTTTGTCTTTCTTTTCAACAAAAAAGAATCCCGCCCCTAGCGGCGACTTGGAAGGCCGAATCAGCCCGGCCGCCAGTGACGTAGTCCTTGAGGGCTTGAAGTTCCGGCTTGGCAATTTGGTAAAGGCGTGTACTAGGCAGCGGTGCCCCAGGAACCAGTTCAATCGCGCAGTCGTACGGTCGATGTGGGGGCAGAGACATCGCCCGGTCTCTACTAAAAACCTCCCGCAAGTCATGGTATTCTGCTGGCACATCATCCAGGTTGATCAACTCTATGGTTTCTTCGGCTGGCCCACTGTGGTCATTCACCGCTGACTACAGGCAATGCGAGTGACAAAACAGACCCATCTCTCCAACTTGGGCATGCCCCAGTTAATGTCGGGGTTATGCCTGGCCAGCCAAGTGAGACCCAGGACCACAGGGGCCGGCATAATGAAGAATCGTCTGGTTTCCACGTGGTTTCCCGATAGACGCATTTGTAGACTCTCCGTTTGGTGTGTAATCACACCCAAGAGGCGCCCGTCGAGATCGTATATCTCCTTGGCTCTCTCGAGTTTAACCACCGGGCATTTCAGGATGTTAACCATCTTCGAGTCAATAATGCATTCGTCCGCCCCCGAATCCACCAGAGCCGTCATCCTCGCGTTCACCCCACCCCATGTCATTTCTCCAGACACTTGTAGTCTCCTTGGGTTACGTTGGAATGGGATGGTTGGGGCTGGAACAGGTGCGACGTGCCTGTGTCTCTCAGGCCGTCTCCCACACTTGGCCGCTAGGTGTCTCCACCGGTTCGTGTGCTCCGTCGCCGAGAGCCGCCCTCCTCCCAGCCGCATAGGTCAGCGCCATCTCTGGCAGGAGAGCGTCGCCACGAAGCGTTGGAAGGCGGGGCGTCGAGAAAGCGCCCCGCGGACGTGACCGACACCGGCTGAGCAGCCGTTTCCGTTGCCTCCGGTCGTCGCTCCTCCCGTTCCCGCAACCGGTTATCCAACCGGATGGCCAAGCCGATGAGTTCCTCCAGAGTGGACGTCTCGTCCCGTGCCGCCAGCTCGTCCTTGATCCGCGGGTTTAGTCCCCGCTGGAAAATTCCGCACAGCGCCGCTTCGTCGTAACCACTTTCAGCAGCCAACACCCGGAAGGAGATGGAGTATTCCGCCACGGATAAGTCGGCTTGCTGGAAGTCCAGTAAGCGGCTGCCCGCTTCCTTCCCTCTTACTGGGTGGTCGAAGACGTTTCGGAATTCTGTCAGGAAAGCCCGAACTGAGGCTCGGAGCTCCGGGTTGGCTTTGCTGACCGCCCTCGCCCATAATGCTGCCTGGCCGGAAAGCAAGCTCATCATAAAGGCGACTCTGGCGCCGTCGTCCGGGAAGGTGTGCGGCTGTTGGTCGAGAACCAGGCTACACTGATGAATGAACTGGTCACACCCACCAATTTCGCCAGCGTAGCGGGGAGGATGGGGGATATTGGGTTCCCGGAGGATAAGATTGCCTGCTGATCGGGATGCGGGGAAGACAGGAGACGCTCTGGCTGGTCGTGAGTCTTCCGCGGCCGTGGATTCCGGTCTCCGCTCTATCTTCCGGGTGAGTGATCCAATCTGGGCAGTTAGCGCCGACACCGCCTCTTCCAGCTCACGGAAGTACTGCTCGTGCTGGTCGAGTAAGTGTCCATGGCTGGCCATGGCCTGGCGCAGGCTGTCAGGTTCTGCGGGGTCCATTCTTGGTCGGGTGATTCTGTCACGGCTTGAGAAGGGAGGACCCAGATGCAGTGAGGAAGGTGAGCCACGGCAGGGATGCGGATAACTTAGATTTAATGTACCAACAAACGAAAACACAAAATCACGCACACAGGCGGACAAAAGTAAACACAAACTCACGCGCACAGGCGGATAACAAACAAACTCAAAATCACGCACAGTGGCGGCAAAAAGGTCAGTCATGGGCAGCAGGAGAAACTCTTGTAGGAACGAGTACAGTCGGGTCAGGAGAGCGGCGTCTCGGAGTAATCACCCGACACTCCTTGCTGTGTCCATCGGGCTTTTATTCTGGTCTAATGGCATGATGGGCAGCAGGTGTGTATGGTGGGCTCCGCCCACCAGCTGACCCAAATCATGACATTTTTGAGCAGGAGTCAAGTTGGTGATCCTCCTCACGGTGTCCCACATTTTCTTGGAGTTGTTAGCAGCAAAGTGTTGTTCTATAGTCTCTTTGTGCTTCCTTTTTGCTTTTTTAAGCATGTGCTTGAGTTCTTTTTGAACCAGTTTGAGCTGGGCTCTGTCCTGGTTCTTAAATGCCCATTTTTCTACTCACATATGCGTTCTTCACGTTCCCAAAGCATTTGTCCAGGACTCTGTCTCCCCTTGTTCCACATTTTACATACTGATGAAAACCCGGGAGAGACAGCTCCAATTTGCAGTGGTTTGACAGTAAGGTGGGGCTTTAGGACCCAGATGCGGGAAGGCAGAGGTGCAGTCCAAAAGAGGTTTTAATATCTAATCAAAAAAAGGCTAACTTCAAAGTACAAAACAAATGGAACTAACAAAACCTGAAGCAAAACATGAAAAAACAACTAAGGCGAGACTAACAACATGACATGGATCCGGATAAGGCAAAGAGGTCAGCGTGACGTGGCGAAAGACTTACAAACGTGGCAACAGCAAAAATGAACCGACACAGACAGGGGGGAGACAACCGACTAAATACACCAACACTAATGACATGACAAGACACACCTGGCTGAGGGCACTGATTGGATGACACATGAGGGTGATGGGGACACAGGTGGACACAATCAGGGTTCACACAGACACCACACGAGGAAGGGCAAGTGACCAGAAACGAGAGGAGTAGACTTTTCACAATAAAACAGGAAATGACAAGACAAGGGGAACACACAAGGAAAACATGACAGGGAGTAAACAAAACTGAAAATAAACATGACAGAACCCCTCCGTCGAGGGACGGCTTCCAGACGTCCCTTAAAAAGTTCAAAAACAGGGCGGGCGGAGGGGGTGCGGAGGCGGGAACCTGACACATCCCTCCAGTCTAGTCCGGGGAACGTCCCGGGCGCCAGACGAGGGGAGCCCGGCGGCGCCAATCTGGAGGGCGCCCCGGACGCCACACCGGAATAGGACGGCCGTGGGATGAACATCTCCTGTCCACCCCCATGGGCCTGACGCCGCCATGGAAGAAGCGAAGAGGCCCGGGGTTGCAGAGGCGAGGACGCCCGGGGTCCTGAGGCTGCCGTGGAGGCTGCCGTGGAGGCTGCCGTGGAGGCTGCCGTGGAGGCTGCCGTGGAGGCGGCCGACGAGGCGCGAAGACCTGAGGCTGCCGTGGAGGCGGCCGACGAGGCGCGAAGACCTGAGGCTGCCGTGGAGGCGGCCGACGAGGCGCGAAGACCTGAGGCTGCCGTGGAGGCGGCCGACGAGGCGCGAAGACCTGAGGCTGCCGTGGAGGCGGCCGACGAGGCGCGAAGACCTGAGGCTGCCGTGGAGGCGGCCGACGAGGCGCGAAGACCTGAGGCTGCCGTGGAGGCGGCCGACGAGGCGCGAAGACTTGAGGCTGCCGTGGAGGCGGCCGACGAGGCGCGAAGACTTGAGGCTGCCGTGGAGGCTGCCGACGAGGCGCGAAGACTTGAGGCTGCCGTGGAGGCGGCCGACGAGGCGCGAAGACTTGAGGCTGCCGTGGAGGCGGCCGACGATGCGCGATGACTTGAGGCTGCCGCGGAGCCGGCACGGAGTCCGGGGGCTGTCGCGGAGCCGGCACGGAGTCCGGGGGCTGCCGCGGAGCCGGCACGGAGTCCGGGGGCTGCTGTGGAGCTGATACGGGAACTTGGAGCTGACGCGGAGCCGGTACTGGGGCCGGAAGCTGCTGTGGAGCTGATCCGGAATCCTGGGGCTGCCGCAAAGCCGGGACGGAAACCTGGGCCTGACGCGGAGCTGATACGGGATCTTGGGGCTGACGTGAAAATGGGACGGAAACCTGGGCCTGACGCGGAGCTGATACGGGATCTTGGGGCTGACGTGAAAACGGGACGGAAACCTGGGCCTGACGCGGAGCTGATACGGGATCTTGGGGCTGACGTGAAAACGGGACGGAAACCTGGGCCTGACGCGGAGCTGATACGGGATCTTGGGGCTGACGTGAAAGCGGGACGGAAACCTGGGCCTGACGCGGAGCTGATACGGGATCTTGGGGCTGACGTGAAAACGGGACGGAAACCTGGGCCTGACGTGAAAACGGGACGGAAACCTGGGCCTGACGCGGAGCTGATACGGGATCTTGGGGCTGACGTGAAAACGGCACGGGAACCTGGAGATGACGCGAAAACGGCACGGGAACCTGGAGCTGACGCGAAAACGGCACGGGAACCTGGAGCTGACGCGGAGCCGGCACGGAGTCCGGGGGCTGACGCGGAGCCGGCACGGAGTCCGGGGCCTGACGCGGAGCCGGCACGCAGTCCGGGGCCTGCCGCGGTGCCGGCACGGAGTCCGGGGGCTGCCGCGGAGCCGGCACGGGAACCTGGGGCTGCGTCGGCCGACGTGGCTCGGAGACCTGAGGCTCCGACGGCCGACGTGGCTCGGAGACCTGAGGCTCCGACGGCCGACGTGGCTCGGAGACCTGAGGCTCCGACGGCCGACGTGGCTCGGGGACTTTGGACTTCGGCTGACGTGGTTCGGGGACTTTGGACTTCGGCTGACGTGGTTCGGAGACTTCGGCTGACGTGGTTCGGGGACTTTGGACTTCGGCTGACGTGGTTCGGGGACTTTGGACTTCGGCTGACGTGGTTCGGGGACTTTGGACATCGGCTGACGTGGTTCGGGGACTTTGGACATCAGCTGACATGGTTCGAGGACTTGGGGCTGCTGCGGAGCCGGCACGGAGTCCGGGAGCTGCCGCGGAGCCGGCACGGAGTCCGGGAGCTGCCGCGGAGCCGGCACGGAGTCCTGGACCTGCCGCGGAGCCGGTACGGGAACCTGGGGCTGCGGCGGCAGACGTGGTTCGGGGACTGAGAACAGCGGCAGACGTGGTTCGGGAACTGGGAACAGCGGTGGCAGACGTGGCACGATAGGGACTTGGGGCGGACGTGGCTGACGTGGCACGATAGGGACTTGAGGCTGCGACGGTAGACCTGGCAGGATAGGGACTTGAGGCTGCGACGGTAGACCTGGCAGGATAGGGACTTGAGGCTGCGGCGGCAGTCCTGGCAGGGAAAGGGACATGAGGCTGCGGCGGCAGTCCTGGCAGAGAGGCTTGAAGCTGTGGCGGCAGACCTGGCAGAGGACTTGAGGCAGCGGTGGCAGGCGTGGTAGGACAGGGACTTGAGGCTGCAGCTGAGCCGACATGGGGACCTGGGGCTGCGGCGGAGCCGACACGGGGACCTGGAGCTGCGGAGGCAGACGTGGCTCGGGGAGTTGCGGCTGGCGATTCCGAGCGCCACCATCTGAAGCCCAACGACGCCCAACTCCCTTAATCAAAGAGGACAGCAGGTCCATTTGAGCAGCCATGGCGTGCTGGAGCTCCTCCTGGCGCGACAGGCGCGCCTCCTGATTCCCCATCATGGCTTTCAGCACTCCCGCTGGGTCCTTCTCTGGTCGGTTCATTCTGACAGTAGGGTGGGGCTTTAGGACCCAGATGCGGGAAGGCAGAGCAAGGAGGCAGAGGTGCAGTCCAAAAGAGGTTTTAATATCTAATCAAAAAAAGGCTAACTTCAAAGTACAAAACAAATGGAACTAACAAAACCTGAAGCAAAACATGAAAAAACAACTAAGGCGAGACTAACAACATGACATGGATCCGGATAAGGCAAAGAGGTCAGCGTGACGTGGCGAAAGACTTACAAACGTGGCAACAGCAAAAATGAACCGAGAGGAGTAGACTTTTCACAATAAAACAGGAAATGACAAGACAAGGGGAACACACAAGGAAAACATGACAGGGAGTAAACAAAACTGAAAATAAACATGACATGGTTGAGGTCTCCTAAGATGAAAACCGGGGCATCCGGGCACCGTCGCAGTTGTTGTTGAACGCAGTCGGAGATGAAGGCGGCGCCGTTGGCGGCGTTCCCGCTGGGTGGAACGTACACGGCGCAGAGGAAAATGTTTCCAAACTCCCTCGGCAGGTAACCCGGCCTCAGACTCAAGCAGAGAAGCTCCACGTCGGGGGTGCAGGTGGTCTGCCACACCGCGTAATTCCGACACCAGTTGTCGTTAATGTAAATACAGACACCTCTGCTTTTTCCCGACGCCTCAGTCCTGTCGGCGCGAATGAGTGAGAATCCCTCGATCTAACACAAAGAGTCTGGGGTGTCGCTGTGGAGCCATGTCTCCGTGAACACCATGGCGCAGGCGTCTCCAGCAGGTCGGGGGGCTTGACAACGCCAAACGCCTGGCTGCTGTCACCACGCCTTTGTTAGATTACCTGTTTTAGTAATCTTTTGCACGTTAAATAAAAGACACTTATTAACTTTGTCATTTCTGGGAAAAGAGGACAAAAGATAACAAAGAGGAGAAAAGCATTACTCATCAAGCTATATTAAGTTAACATAGTTATATGTACATCTTCACAGCTGTAACTAAATTCAAAACAGTTAAAATATAAAATGAAATATTAAAATGTCAACACCTTCCAGCAAGAACAATCGCTGTTGAAACATCGACATGAGGCAACCTTATTTTCTGGCCGCAGACCTGTAGCCAATTTAGCGCTAGTAGCCCCAAATCCACGGCTACTAGTGATGTGTTGGTCACGAACGAACCGGCTCTGAGAGCCGGATCTTTGACGTGAACGACGGGAGCCGGCTCCTGACTATTGGGAGCCAGCTTTTTTTTTTCTCTCTAAAGCCGCATTTGATTGGTGAGTATGTGTGTGTGTGTGACACCTCTGTGTCTGCGCTCAGCGCTGAGCAGCAGAGGGGTGGGGCACACGACAGCACGCTGCAAGCAGTCACTCACACAGTCACACACTCGAACGCGAACGGGAGGGAGACGAGAGAGGAGGAGAGCGCTACGGAAAGGTAACTGTTTTTTTAACAGTTCAAAAATGAGTGACAAGAGAAAACGCAGCAATATATGGACACATTTCAATATAACAACTGACAAAACTAAGGCAGAGTGTAAAGTCTGCCAGACTAAAATTTCTTATCGGGGAGGCTCTACAAACAATTTACACCGGCACATGAGAACTACGCATCCTTTAGTTCAATTGGAGGAAAAAAGGCAAATAAATGAACCTGATAATGAAGGTGCTACTCCAACTGTTGCTGATGCGGCTGCAGTGTCTTCAGCATCATCCAGTGCACCACCACAACAATGGAAAATTACAACCAAGAGCTCTCTGGGCCAATTTTTGCAAAAGTCAATGACTCCAGCAAGACAGACGGCAATTGATGAAGAACTGGCCAAAATGATTGCATGTGATTTCCAACAATTTTCAGTTGTGGAGGACAAAGGATTTAGAAGGTTTATTCATTCACTCAATCCAATGTATGCACTTCCAAGTAGGAAAACACTCTCCCAAAAAATCATCCCGGGCCTAAATGACAGAGAACATGCTTCACTCCAAGAGAGGGTTAAAAAAGCCACAGTAGTTTGTCTAACAACGGACAGCTGGACTTCCAGAACCACCACATCCTACTTGTCAGTTACATGTCACTTTGTTGAAAGTTTCAAAATGGTGTCCTGTCTTCTGGATTGTTTTGAGTTCAGTGAGAGACACACTTCTGACAACTTGGCTGAGGAGCTGCTCAAAGTGGCAAAAGAGTGGGGCGTGGACAACAAAGTGGTTTGCTGTGTTAGTGACAATGCAGCTAACATAACCAAAGCAATTAAAACCCTTAAATGGACCCACCACCCATGTCTTGCACACACAATCAACCTGATTGTAAGAGATGCTCTGAAGGTGATGAAGCCTGCTGTGGACAAAGTGAAGGCAATAGTGGAGTTTTTCCACAGGAGAACAACAGGCACACACAAGCTCAAATCTACCCAACAACAGATGGGCATGCCTGAGCTGAAGCTCAAACAAGACTGTGTCACAAGGTAGAACTCCACCTTTTATATGATAAAACGGATTCTGGAGTCCAAGGATAAAGTCATCTCTACCCTTGCTGTTATGAATGCATCAGTTGATCCTCTGAGCCAAGAGGAATGGGAGGTACTGCAGGAGGCATGCACTGTTCTGGAGCCATTTGAGCAGGTCACTGTGGAGATCAGTGCAGACAGGTATAGTGTACAAATGTTATTACATTATTATTATTGTTTTTATTATTAGCTGTTGTTGCATTATTGGTATAAAACGCGGATCAGACATTACCACAAGTAATAATATATGCTAAATAAAATAAAGCATAATTTTAACACTTATTGTTTACTCTTTTTCAGCTATGTTACAGCCTCCAAAGTGTTAATTATGTGCAGAGGTCTGCAGAGAGTGACATCTGAACACCAGACCAGAGTAACCACAAGGAAAGTGACAGAGTTAGTGGCTGCTCTCTGTGCATCCATGGACAGAAAGTTCCACCGAATTGAATACAACACTGTTCTCTCAGAATCCACCATTCTTGACCCCAGATTCAAGAAGCTGGCCTTTAATGACAACAGAGCGGTTGATGAAGCTCTTCAGAGAGTAACTGCAGCCGCAGCAAGATCCAGCCAGCCAGCTTCACTGCCAGAGGGTCAAGAGAGAGAAGGGGCAGAGCATGAACAAGAGGAGCCACAAGCATCTGCTGTTTGGAGGTTCTTTGAAGAACGGGCAAGTGGAGACACTACAAGAAGGAATCCTTCAGCTGATTCAATTCTGGAAGTGAGATCCTACCTTGAGGAGCCCCTTCTCCAGAGAAGTGCAGACCCACTGAGCTGGTGGGAGACCAAGTCTTCCATTTACCCACGACTTGCACATGTCATGGCACGGAGACTGTGCATTGTTGCCACTTCAGTCCCATTTGAAAGAATCTTCTCAAAAGCAGCACAGATATTAACAGAGAGAAGAAATAGGATCAGCCCCTCAAAGTTGAGGCATTTGGCATTTCTTAATGTAAATCTGGACTGAAGAACACTGTTTTATGGATGCAGATTTTTTATTTTATTTTTATTTTACACATTTTAATTTATATTTTGCTGTGCGATTCTGTTTGTCTGTTGTTTCACTTGAAAATTGTTATTGTTAAACCTTATTTAAGTTAATTTGTAAATAGTTAAATGTTTGTTTTGCACTATCTAATTTGTTTGCACTTTCTATTTGAGTTTATAGTCGAGTTTATAAATAAAAGTGTATTTTATACAACAAACATTTGATATAGTGCAATTTTTTCACATTAGTAATTCATATTGCACATAGTTTTAAATTGTTTATTTATTTATTTAACTCTTTCACTGCCACTGACGTTTAAAGACGTCAAGTAAAAACCTACGGAGGGCTGCCAATGACGTCAAAAGACGTCATCCAATTTTTTTTATTTTTATTTTTTGAAACGGGTAGAGGGAACCCTTCCGCATCTGTGGTGAAAGTTTCAATTAGGTCTGTTGTGCCTAATAACTATTTTTGGCCCCTAGAGGGCAGCGATGACTCTCTTTTGACAAGATCGGGTGGGCGTCAGTAGAGGCGGAGCTAGAGCGTCGAGCAGGAGATCAGAATGGAAAACAAAGGAAAAATGGCGACCGGTTGCGAGGAGCTCATGCCCGAGCCATTTTTTTCAAAGACCAAAAGCATCGACCAACGCTAAAAGAGCACATTGATGACGACGATGATCATCATTGATGATGATGATGATGATGGTGACTCCGTGGATGGAAAGCATTGACGCGGCAGTAGAATACGTTAGGCGGGCGGAGCTAAATGGCCGAGGAGGCGAGCGGTTGCAAGCAGCGAGCGGTTGCAAGCAGCTCTACACTTACAAGACGAAAGGCATCGACCAACGCTAAAAGAGCACATTGATGACGACGATGATCATCATCGATGATGATGAAGGTGAATCCGAGCTTGACGGCGAAATTGGAACCGCTGACGCGGCGGCTATGACGGCGTCGTAACGCGGAGCACAACCGAGCACTCACAGGCGGACGTTCGATCGGACGACGAAGAGTGCCCCGAGTCCAATGCATATTCATCGGAGGAGTGTGTACAGTCTGCTACTTGCTATTTATTCCCCAGAAAAAAAGGCAGTCAAGAAAGTGTAACGTTTGCACGCGAAACGGACAAAGTGAAAGCAAACTGTTGTGCGAGTCCAGCGGCGTCTCCTTGCACGCAGGGGAGCGTTATAAAAAGAAAAACTGTATTTGAAACATCCACATAATTGTAAGTAGTACCACATTTGCACACATTTGTAAATAGTTTGCGAAATTGTTTTGTCAAATTGTTACACTGTTGAATGGAAATAAACGTATTTTGCAATCAAAAAACACTTTTTCATTGTTGGTGAAAGCGTTTTACAGAAGTAAAGCACTATTTAGGTGTTTGTGGCATCATTCATGGACAAAAAGAAGTGTAGAATTCACTAGAGTGCATGAAATAACATCGTTTCACAAAAAGCTTGTTTTCTCCGCTTTTTGTTTCAAAACAGAGAATTTCGGTGAAAGTAACCATTTTCTATTGTTGATTACTGAAGAACGGAATAAGGTAGAAACAAACTTTTTTTTCTGATGAAAGATGAGAGTCCAATCTTTCATTTGGTAGTATGTGTGTTTCCATAGTCCAAACAAAACATTTTCTGTGGACCTTGAAAGATCAGTCAAAATGCTTAAATCGGCTGGCACTGGGGACAACCCGTTTCTGAAAACGTCTGGCAGTGAAAGAGTTAAGCGACAAAAAATCTAAAGAGCCATTTGGGAGCCGAAAGATCCGGCTCTTTTTACTGAGCCGAACCAAAAGAGCCGGTTCCCTAAAACGAGCTGGAATTCCCATCACTAACGGCTACCAACTGGAGCGAATGGCTAGGCTAGGCTAGTGAGTGAGCTATCTGTTACCATTCTCGGGGCATTGACTCGAACGCAAATTGACTCTTTTGCTTGTGAGTGAAGACGTTTCAATTTCGATCCGAATAGACGTCATCCGTTCATGCACATGCTTGGGCATCTCTAGCCTGAAATAGCTGTCAACAGCCGTCCAGAGGGTTACTTGACCGCAGGCTGATGCAGCGATGCGGCACCACTGGTTGTTCCTCGGGGCTTGCGGCTGGGTGCTGCTCATTCTCGTGTTTGTCACCAAGTTCATTAGCCGCAAAGCTGTCGATGGTGGGTTCATATCTCTGTGATGGCTAAAGTGTTTGTTTTTTTTTTGTTCGTAAAAGCGTCCTCATTGATATGTTACAGATTATGAGGAGCGGCTTGGTGGTCAGAGCTCTACTGGGTCGGGACTCAGGGACGAAAAGCTTCCGCTGCCCACTGTAGGAAAACCGGTTTCACAGCAACCAGATCAGGTAACCAGGGAAACAAGGGAAACGATGACTAATGACTTATTTATTATGATTGAGTTTTTTGTGTGATTTATTGAAGTGGAGGGCTCAGTCCTCAGCTACCCCTACTATGGCTGAGTGGGACTTCATTGTTGAGAAGCGACTACAACTGCTCTCCGCTGTATGTAAGAACAGCAGCCTGATGAATTTGACTCACATCCCTATCAGCAAGTTTGTCCTGGACCGCATTTTTGTCTGCGACAAGCACAACATCTTGTTCTGCCAGACCCCCAAAGTGGGAAACTCGCAGTGGAAGAAGGTCCTAATCACTCTCAATGGTACGCTTGACACGCTTTGCCTTGATGCACGTGTGCCGTCGACTCATCTGCTGACTTTTTGTGTCATTGTTGGCATTTGACAGGAGCCTTTTCAGGCGTGGAGGGGATTCCAGAGAACCTCGTCCACGACCATGAGAAGAACGGCCTGCCTCGCCTCTCATCACTGATGCCACAGGAAATTACACACAGGTGAGTCACAGCGATGACCCTCCACGCCAAGTATAATAGATTAGATTGCATTTTCCCTTGTAGAGGCATCGCTTCATCATCAAGCCACCAAGGAACCTTATGCATGTTGAAGGAATTACCATTAGTTGTAATTGTTTGCGTGTTCAAAATAATTGCAAGATGAGATTCTGGTGAAGAGGGTCCTTGCAAGGTTGGTTTATTTCAGAGATCCCTGGTCACTCAGTTGCACATCACCCAAGCAGTGTCATCCAATGTGTGTGTCTTCTTTTGCCCACACAGCCTCTTTATTCAAAACATGAGGAAACGCCTCTGTCATCCCGTGAGGCACAGAATGAGTTTGCATTTTCCCAGTAAACTAGATCGTCCTTGAACTTTTGACAATCAGATTTCTGATGAACAGCAACTAGACTTCTTAGATAAACATAGAATTTTA
Source organism: Vanacampus margaritifer (assembly GCF_051991255.1). Taxonomy (NCBI): domain Eukaryota; kingdom Metazoa; phylum Chordata; class Actinopteri; order Syngnathiformes; family Syngnathidae; genus Vanacampus; species Vanacampus margaritifer. Next base: position 36,361,255 of record NC_135432.1, on the reverse strand, counting down.
ACTTTCTCATATCTGGGAAAACAGTAGAAAAGATAGCAAGAATGTCAAAAGCATTACTCACACAGGTTATATCAGGTCAACATAATTACACCTTCATCAACACATCTATAATGAAATGTAAAACAGGTAAAATGTAAAATAAAACAATAAAAATGTTAATAATGTCAACAATGTTAAAAAAAAAAAGCATTTATGGTGGAAAGCTAAGGTGGCATAACAGTTTCTGCTGTCAGTAAGTTACAAGCTACTAGCATGCCATCAGGTCAAGTAAAAGAAAACATATTGTGGTATTTTCCATCTAAACGCAGTATTCTGAGAGGGATTGATTTGGTACACTTTTTGAAGTTGAGTCCATTAGTTTACGGGCGGATGTGTCATACAAAATGTGGCCAAAATGATTATTTAAAGCTGCAATGAGGTAAGCCACTGAGGGCGGCGTCTATGTTTAAATGTCTTTGCTAACTCATTTACAATCAGCTTAATGGTATAGTTTCCATTTCGGGGGAGCGCCTCCAAATGAATTCACTTTGTGTCCCAATTTAGTCAAAGGTGGTCCTGACGACGGGTTTCATTGAACTTAATTGTTCTTTTGACGAAGAGTGGTACTGCCACTATTATTGACAATAATATGTTATATGTGACCTCACTAGTCTAACATGACATTCTGATTAATATTACATTTGTGGAATATGAGTTTTGATGCAAAATCCACCCGTTTTTATCCATCTCACGGGGCGGCCATTTTGCCACTTGCTGTCGACTGAAGATGACGTCACAGTTGCTCAGGACTCAGACAATGACTGATCACAGCTCACCTGTTTTCTGAAGCTGTGCTGTGATTGGTTGTTACATCAGACCTGAGCAACATTGATGTCATTTTTAGTCGACAGCGGGTGGCAAAATGGCTGGATTTTGCGTCATAATTTATATTCCACTAATGCAGTATTAACCAGAATACCATATTTAGATGAGTGGGGCTGCATAGAGTGTATTCTTTTCAAAAACATTTTTGGGGTTGACTTCCTCTTATAATATTTACTACTAGATAACATATGTTGTGTTCTGCTCAACAGGTTAAAAACGTACTTTAAGTTTTTCATCGTGAGAGATCCATTCGAGCGTCTGATTTCTGCCTTCAGTGACAAGTTTATAAAGAACCCCCGCTTTGAGCCCTGGTACCGGCACGACATCGCTCCGGTCATCATCCGCAAATACCGCCGAAGCCATCGTGACAGTGACCTGGCGGCGGCCGGCTTGCACTTTGAGGACTTTGTCCGTTACCTGGGAGACGTGGAGGGCCGCCGCCGCCTGGATCGTCAGTTTGGCGAACACATCATTCACTGGACTACGTACTCAGAGTTGTGCGCGCCGTGCGACATCCACTACGATGTGATAGGCCACCACGAGACGCTGGAGCAGGACGCCGCCCACATCCTGAGGAGAGCGGGCATCGAGCGGCTGGTGTCCTACCCGGCCATCCCGCCTGGCATCACACGCTACAACAAGACCAAGATTGAGCGCTACTTCTCAGGAATCAGCAAACGGGACATCAGGCGGCTGTACGTGCGATACCAGGGCGACTTTCGCTTATTTGGGTACCCAACGCCTGACTTTCTACTCAACTGACATGAATTCAGCTGATGGCGTGTCACACAGCTGACGTGGATTGTATCTAACAAGTGCAGTGTCACTTCATTGATCACAACAGTCACTCAAATGCAATTGATTGTTGGTATGACCAGCTAGTTTCTGTACACTGTATGGATCGTTAAGGTCTGAGAACTTTTCTAAAATTTTTGTACACTTGAGAGGATGTGGTTTAAATAATAAAGAGCCTGATAATTACTGAAGTCCTGCGCTACGGTGGAGAGACTGTTCCAAATGGCAAAATCTTATTTGCGCCATTCTTTTAGCTGCTAGTCACAAGGACCTGCTCAAGCCTTTCAGAATGATTACAAGTGTAACATGCAGTGTAAAAATGAAGGATGGAAACGGTCCTCAACACAGGTGGTGGTGGTGCTTATGTTTTGCTTTGTGCTAGAACAATAAAAACACACACAACCAGTTTGTATAGCGCTCATCATCCTTATTAGGATCGTGGATGGGCCGGCTGAGAGGAACATGGCAAGAGGACTTCACCAGACCAGAACTTCAGGCCGGTAAGGCTAACACGCTAACCACTATTCCACTGCTGACTGTCACGAAAACTTTAACGAACAATTTCTACTGCACAGGTTCCTGTTTAGCTGCAGGTTTTATGCTAATGGGAAGTGCCGATGATATTTTCAGTAACACCGTCATGTCTCTTGAGTCATCCTGTGGAACGAGTTTTCCCAGCTCATTGTTGACCTGTGGCTTTGCTTTCGCTCGTCTCTGTATGCCGGGAGAAATAACTCAAACTGAAGAGAATAGAAGGTAAGATGCAAGAGTTTGTTTATTGTGCTTTGTCCAGCTTGGCTTCATTTTGCAGTTAATATATATATTTTTTTAAATCAGGCACAAACAGTTTTGATTGTGTGGGTGGGTGTGTGTGAGTGTGGGGGTTGTTGTTGTTGCATAGTGGGGCCAACGTTCTGGGATTTCACAGAGTTGTGGGGCCCACCCGTCCATGTGGGGCCAATTTGCTGGGCCCCACAAGTTTATACCTCTTTTTGAGGGTCAAGACTTGCTTTTAGAGTTTAGGTGTGAATTGGGTTATGGTTGAGGTTAGGGTCAGCGATAGGGGTAGGCAATCATTTTTGAGGGTTAGGGTTGGGGTTAAGGGATGGGGCTAGGAAATGCATTATGTCAATGAGATGGCCCCACAAAGATAGTAAAAGCAAAAGTGTGTGTGTGTCATTCCCTCTCGTGTTTTGTATCTTGCTTTTCCCGTTGTTGCTGTTTCTTCTTCGTCGAGTTCCATCACTTTTAATCATGCCAGATTTCAGTGGTGTTTGTGGAAGGAAATTTGAGGATGCAGTTGGGCTGGCGCATCTTCTTCGCTTGTTGCTGGCTGCTGCTCCTGCTGACAGTGGTTGACTGGCTCCTCAGAGATACAACAGGTGAGTTTTATTTGAAAAATCAACCCAATCCAATTGTGCCAACTGTCTGCTCTCTTTGTTTGTTTTCCTCAGATGCTGAGTTCATCATCCCAGAAAATTTATTGAACCAGGTTGGTTTGAGCTATACTACAGTGGATTTAAAAAGTGAGCAAACCACTATTAAAATACAATACTGCTAGGGTAAGTCATTAAAATTTATTATTAGACTATATTTCAGTCTTTTAGGTAGGGGTCTACCTGTATTGGTCATAATTTACAGGTTCAATATTGCTATTATTGAAGTGAGGGTACTTGAACAAAGTATATTGAAACAGATCTAACCAGCACATTGAAAAGTCCCTCGTAGTTACAATGACAATAGCTTCATGTGATACATAAATTCTAAAAGGAAAGACAAATACTTTTTTGTTGTTGATGTTTGAGTCCTCAGGGAAAAACTGGGAGATGGTCGTTGAGCAGAGGAGTCAGATACTCTCCGCTGTATGTAAGCGCAAGAAACTTTGGGGTGACACCCACGTCTCCAAGTTGCCCTTAGACAACATCTTTGTCTTGGACCGACACAACATATTGTTCTGCCAGACGCCTGATGAGAGTGATATTGAATGGAAGAAACTCCTCATTGTTTTAAGTGGTGAGTAGTATGAGGACGCTGTGGGACATCATTGTGGTCAATGTAACAGTTAAATGTGTCTTTAGAGAGAGAGAGACTGACTGACTGACTGACTGACTGATATTGCGCTCCAATACCGTCTCATGCATCTCGAAGCTCGGGACACTGACACGTTTATGAAGGCTTCCTCCGTGGTCCTCATGCCTCATCTAGAACATCATAAGCACCTTTGGCATTTTGCAGTGTTCAATTAGACTTAGCTGATATACTAACAGCATCTGTTAACAGCATTCTGACTGAAATGTTTTTTATACTTAACGTACTGTTTTTGGCAGGAGCCTTTTCCAATGTAGAGGACATCCCAGAGAATCTAATTCATGACCATGAGAAGAACGGCCTGCCCCGCCTCTCATCACTGTCATCACAGGAAGTTACACACAGGTGAGTCTCAGTCAACTTTGCCGTAATTACCACAATAGATCACGATTTGCGGGTAACACATAATCAAGCCAAAATTTGACCAGACCAGATTGTAGATGTCCAATTTAAGTCCACAAAGGTCAGATTACCAGATGTCTGGGGGAAAAAATCCTGAGAGTATCTGTGATGTGAGATGCATTTTTTTCTCGTAAAGAAATTTCAACCTGCTCAAACGTTACAACAGCATCGTGAAACGAAACGAGCAAATTAGAATGTTCACGAAAGCTGACTGTTTCCGCACACAAATAGTCGAGCCATCGGTTGTGTTGAGTGTTTGTATGGAAAGCTAAAACATTTGTTTGCAACCACAATGTAGCCAGATAAGTAAACAGCTAGCCTAGTTACTTATTTTTCTACTGCAACTACTACTACTACTCTTTCTTCGTTTTAATTTTTCCACAGACTCTCTTGTAAATCTTCTTTTCCTCTCTGCTTTTCCCTTCAGGGGTCGCCACAGCGAATCAGTTGCCTCCATCTAACCCTGTCGTCTGCATCCTCTGCACTCCCACCAACTACCTTCATGTCCTCTTTAAATACATCCATAAACCTTCTCTTTGGGCTTCTTCTAGACCTTCTGCCTTCCATTACCATAGCAAACAAGAAGGGGCTCAGAGCTGATCCCTGATGTAGTCCCACTTCCACTTTGAACTCCTCCGTCACACCTACAGCACACCTCACCACTGTCTTCCACTCCTCATGCATGTCCTGCACCACTTGAACATACTTCTCTGCCACTCCAGACTTCCTCATACAAAACCACAGTTCCTCTCTGGGCACCCTGTCATAAGCTTTCTCCAGATCTACAAAGACACAATGCAGCTCCTTCTGACCTTCTCTGTACTTCTCTATCAACATCCTCAATGCAAATACTGCATCCGTGGTACTTTTTTTTTGGGCATGAAACCATACTGCTGCTCATAAATGTTCACCTCTGCCCTCAGTCTAGCTTCAACTATTCTTTCCCATAGCTTCATTGTGTGGCTCATCAGCTTTATTCCTCTGTAGTTGCCACAACTCTGCACGTCTCCCTTGTTCTTAAAAATGGGCACCAGCACACTTCATCTCCATTCCTCAGGCATCTTCTCACTATATAAGATCCTGTTGAACAACCCAGTCAGAAATTCTACTGCAACCTCTCCTAGACACTTCCATACCGCCACAGGTTTATCATCAGGACCGAGTGCCTTTCCAAACTTCATCCTCTTCAATGCCCTTCTCACTTCATCCTTACTAATCTTTTCTACTTCCTGGTCCACAACAGTCACCTCTTCTATTCTTTTTTCTTTCTCATTTTACTCATCCATCAACTCTTCAAAGTACTCTTTCCATCTTCCCATCACACTACTGGCATCTGTCAACACACTTCCATCCCTATCCTTTATTACCCTAACCTGCTGCATGTCCTTCCCATCTCTGTCTCTTTGCCTTGCCAACCTGTATAGATCAGTCTCTCCCTCCTTACTGTCCAACCTAACAAACAAGTCATTGTAAGCCCCTTGTTTGGCCTTTGCCACTTCTACTTTCACCCTACGCTGCATTTCCCTGTACTCCTGTCTACTTTCTTCAGTCCTCTGTGTCTTACTTCTTCTTAGCTAACCTCTTTCTCTGATCCACTTCTGCACCGCCTCATTCTACCACCAAGTTTCCTTATCTCCTTTCTTTCCAGATGACACACCAAGGACTGTCCTACCCGTCTCCCTGATCACATTTGCTGTAGTTGTCCAGTCATTTGGAAGCACCTCCTGACGATCCAGAGTCTCAACTCCTTCCTGAAAGTCATACAACACTCTTTTTTTTTCAGCTTCCACCATTTCGTCCTCTGCTCTGCCTTTGCCGTCTTTGTCTTCCTCACCACCAGTCATCCTACACACTACCATCCTATGCTGTCTGGCTACACTCTTACTTACCACTACTTTGCAATTGCTGATCTCGTTCAGATTACACCGTCTACACAAGATGTAGTCTACCTGTGTACTACCTCCACTCTTGTAGGTCACCCTATGTTCCTGCCTCTTCTGGAAGAAAGTATTCACGACAGCCATTTTCATTCTTTTTGCAAAGTCAACCACCATCTGTCCTTCTGCGTTCCTCTCCTGGATACCAAACTTGCCCATCACCTCCTCATCACCCCTGTTTTCTGCACCAACGTGCCCATTGAAGTCTACACTAATGACAACTCTCTCACTTCTAGGGATGCTCTGCATCATTTCATCAAGATCCAACCAAAAGTTCTCCTCCTCCAGCTCACATCCTACCTGTGGTGCATACCCACTAACAATATTGATCATCACACCTTCGATTCCTAGCTTCAAGCTCATCACTCTATCTGACACTCTTTTTACCTCCAAGACGTTCCGAAGAAACGCCTCCTTCAAAATAACGTCTACTCCATTTCTCTTCCTATCTACACCATGATAGAACAACTTGAACCCTGCTCCTAAACTTCTAGCTTTGCTCCCTTTCCACCTGGTCTCCTGCACACATAATATGTTCCTCCTCTACATAATGTCAACCAGCTCTCTACCTTTTCCTGTCATAGTTCCAACATTCAAAGTCCCTAGTCTCAGTCATACATTCTTGGTGTTCCTCTTCTCTTTCCTCCTACAAACACACATTCCTCCTCTCCTTCTTTAACCAACAGTAGTCCAGTTTCCACCGGCACCCTGTAGGTCAACAGCACCGATTGTTGTTAACCCGGGCCTCGATCGATCCGGTATGGAAGTCATATATTTGATTCGCATGTTTGATTTGGGCAAAGTTTTACTTTTGATGCCCTTCCCAACACAACCCTCTGTATTTATCCGGGCTTAGGACCGGCACAAGAAGACACTGGCTTGTGCCCCCTTGCGGCTACATTAGACTCTCGCTTGTAAATGTCAAATACAATTTTATCCGATTATTGGATTATTCAATGGAACAATTGGTAGAATAATTGATTCTAAAAAACATTCAACAGTGACCAGGTTAAAGTAAACAAGCACCATGGGAGCTAGTTAGGGACGTGTGTCAGTGAACATCACAAATATCTTCAAACTTGTAAGAGGTCATTTGGGAAACATTTCTGACATATTCTCGACTATCACTAGGCAATGACTGCATTCTCAGGGTTTTACTCGCAGCAGGGTTTTAGTTTGCAGCTTGTCAGAAAATGGGCACAAAATATGCTCTTTTTTTCCTCCATGATTTCTTTATTTTTCTTAAAAAACAAAGAAAACTTGTTGGCTTGCATGGAGGACTAAGGAACAGTTCAAATTTTACAACACAGAAAATGAGCATTTTACACAGGTTTTTCTAAACCACAATTTTAAAAGCAATGTCTGAGTTTCGTTGGTTTATTATTATTATTATTATTATTGTTGTTATACTTACATTA